>NW_005841846.1:5158252-5177105 GCF_000455745.1 Alligator sinensis | reverse complement strand
GCCTATGCAGGGGGTCGGACTCGATGATCTATTGAGGTCCCTTCTGACTCTAACATCTATGAATCTATGAATCTCTCCCCTTGTCTTTGGACCTTACATTAAAGATCAAATTAATTATGATAATAATAATAGTAAAAACACTGCAAGAGAAAAGTAGACATGGGTTACTAGCTGTTCCACACCCCTTGTACACATACATTTCCTCAACATCGAAAACCCCAAGCAAATCAAAGTATCAGCGATATCTAGAAGTCCTTAACATAAGACCCAAGACAAAAACTTCTCATACCTCAATGATGTTGCAGGATGGTTCACTAATAATCAACATTTTCTCTGCCTTCAAGAAATTGTGCATGCCAAACAGGTTTTTTGACATATGTTATTTGACATTTAACCAGTCTCACAGCTTTGCCCTTTCCTTTGCTGCATCGAGGAGTTAGTTCTGAATTATCTCTTTAAATGTCATGTGCTATAGATGCTTACTGTATGCTGATGGCTTTCATTTCAGCTTAAAAGAAAATAAAGTTAGCTCTATCCATTTCCTTAGATAAGATGAGCAAACATCCTGATGGGTATGAGAAGAGAAAAAAAGTACTTTACACTTTGCAGCAGGCTCAGTAACAATACTTATACAATATGGATGATTGAAAACTGAAGCCCTTGATAGAACTACAAGCCAGCCTCAGAGGCTGAATTCAGTGTTTCTGGTATGATACCCAGATGTACGGTTTATGAGTATACGTGTATTTTTATGCCTATATGCAAAGACTGTTTTATCTCTCTACTGAAAAGCAAAATAATTATGCTCCATTCCAGAAAAAACTCTTGCGTATAAAATCATATCTATTACAGTACTGCAGCATTCAGCTCACAATGACTGTGAGGGAAGACTTTGATACTGCACATACATGTAATGGGTACAAAAGTCATAGGTCACTGCTGAAAATTTCTGACTATTAGGTGGTATTTATATATATGCATAAGTGAACTGAGGGGAATAGAATAACTACTGAACATTAAGGAAAAACACTTGCTGAAACTTACCTGAGAAAACAAAGTAAAAAAGAAGTAGGCCCAGAATTAAATCGCAGCTCTTTTGAATGGTAGCAAATGTATGTAAATATTTACCAAGAAGATTTTTGAAGCATCCAGCCTCAGGCAATTTAAAAGAGAGGTGTACAGAAAATTACAAAAAGGCTCCATTGGAAGCCACGCGTAGTGTAGCACAGGAGCTGTAGCATATGGATATCTCTGGATCAAGATTCAAAACAAACTAGGGAATGTGGATACAGGCAGTCCTCGGACTTATGACACATGCTTCCTGAAAACCACATCTTAAGTCGAAACGTATTTCGGAACCAATTTTCTCATAAGAAACAATGTTATAAATGAGGGATTGGTTCCTGAACCAAGGCTTGATAACCTACTTTCACTAAAAATACCCCAGAATTTTGTACTCAATCAATTATAGATGAGTAATATAGATACATTAATATATTTATATTGTAAATAGCAATCATATTGATTTGGAAGGACTTCTTTGAGGTGACTTTGCTGGACGTTTTGAAGGACTCTTGGTTGGACTTTTTGAAGGGTTCTTGGCTGGAGTCTTCTCAGGAGTCTTGGCTGCAGGTTTTTCTGGAGTCTTGTCTGTTTTCTTAAAGAACGTGTCCAAGGGAGTTTGGACAGATGTTCTCCAGGGAGATGAGTGACGTAGCGAACTTGTTCGCTGGCATGGCATTGCATTGGATCAAGCATTGTTAAGTCGAAACTGGCATTGTAAATTTGAAACAGGGTGTCAATTTATAAACATTTTAAGTGCAAAATGTTGTAACTCGAAACGGTGTAAGTTGAGGACTGCCTGTATATAATTCCCACTGATTTTAAAGGAACTGTGAATTAAGTTCTTTAGGCAACTTTGAAAATCTCATGCTTTGCAAATTACAGCTTAGAATCCTTGGTCTTGCTCGTGACGGAAATCCCTGCATATTAAGAGTCTGTTTATTGTAGGCCTTATTTTACTCAGGACAGTGGAGTTCTACCAGCAGTGATTTGACCCCACTCGACCATAGGACTTAGGATATGTTGGCCTATATATTACAATAATCGCTTCCGTGCACCAATGATTTGACAGAGCAGCTTGAGAGGAACAGAACAGGCAAATGAGCTCCATGCCCTGCACGTTCCAGAACTTCTAGTCCTGGAGCTCTCTTTCTATCTCTTTCTCACCTTCTTCCATTTGGATCACACAGGCCTTAGGAAGAAGGTAACTGCTATGGAACACACTATGCACATGGAGACTGGTCTCAAATTAGCCCTTGAGCATGCTTTTTCACCCACATCCAATTGTTGGAGAAATAAGGGACTTCTTGATTGTACCTACCAGTGCAGCCTCTTCTCTCCCATCAATGCTTTGGAGATATTTTGATAAGTGGATGTCCAGGGTAGTTTGCTTTTACTCCTAGTAGAACACCTCCAATTCTACCCTAGGTAAGCTCCAGTGCTCATACTCCCAAATGTCCTGCCAATGTGTCCTAGTCACCTGTGGTTACATTTGCATAAAGGTTCACAGTGTAGATTTGTTTTAATGCCCATTCAGTACTTCCTTCATCCACTGAGATTACGGAGCCACTGCTGGAAAGTGATGTAGTATGCTTTGTGAAGCAGACAGCTATCCATTAGGACAGCAAGGGCCAGCCTTTTTTGGAAGGCTTGCCACAGACTAGCACCATACCCTCCCTGAGTGCCACTCTAATCTCTTTGCCTTATTTGCTTCTCTGCTTTATGCTTCCTGCCCTGTTGCCACAATACTGCCTGCTCTCTCCTCAGTCTACCACATGCAGAAGCTTCCTGTGACAGGTTGGCCACCCCCACATTAGGAAAAGGACTTAGGGCTACAAATATGTCCTTTAATGGCTGTGAGATATAACATTATTTCTGTTTCTTATTGATGACACTGGATTTGATTGAAAAAGGAAGTGAAAATATTTGTATTTTCTGAAATTAGTTAGTTAGCATGTGTGTGTGTACACATACAAAAACACACAGCCACTCTTTCAGAGAGAGATACAGCCTCTTTTCAGAGAGTATGAAAAATCTAAATCACCACTCTGATTTAGTAAAAAGATACAAAGTCACAGGCAGCCAAAAACAACCTCCATAAAGATTCACAGAAGTTCAGGAGCACTAGTTGCCCTACTACATGAAAGAAATTAAGTTCGATACATTTACTCCATGTATATTTGTTTCAGATGGCTGAATATGAAGAATTTCTAAATTCCCTAAAAAGTTCCTTTTTTGATTTAGAAACACTCATGTACATGTGCATGCACAGACACACGTGGGTGTGTACACATGGCAGACTCTTGCACAACTGACAATCACAAATAAAAGTTTCTAAGCATTAATAGCTTTCATGTCAGAGGTCAGGGAAGCAGACCCTACGATGACAGGCTGAGAGCCCTGGGGCTCTTTAGCCTGAAAAAGCACAGGCTCAGGGGTGATCTGATGGCCACGTACAAGTTTATCAGGGGTGACCACCAGCATCTGGGGGAACGTTTGTTCACCAGAGCGCCCCAAGGGATGACGAGGTCGAATGGTCACAAACTACTTCAAGATCGTTTCAGGCTGGACATAAGGAAGAACTTCTTTACTGTCCGAGCCCCCAAGGTCTGGAACAGCCTGGCACCGGAGGTGGTTCAAGCGCCTTCATTGAACACCTTCAAGAGCAAACTGGATGCTCATCTTGCTGGGATCCTATGACCCCAGCTGACTTCCTGCCCTTTGGGCGGGGGGCTGGACTCGATGATCTTCCGAGGTCCCTTCCAGCCCTGATGTCTATGAATCTATGAATCTATGTACAGTCTATACTCACTCTGCTTGCCCATTTCTTGAGGTATCTCCCACATACCTATTCCTAGATTGTGGAACTTGCTGTCAGGAAGGGCCTGATGCTTGCAGTGCAAACTGTAGCATTGTGTGGTGATGCAGGAGCAAGCTTTGAAAAACTAGCATGGGTACACAAAATAGTTATGCTTGGGCAAAGGTATAATTTGACAGTTTCATACCCTGGTCAGTGGCAGCCCATTGAGCAGTAGTGGTGGCTGTTATTTTTGTGCCCTGGTTGCCCACACTTGGTTACTGCCTTCAGGATAAATCAGCTTGTGCAGAGCTCTGGGCTCCTCCAGCTGGATTGCTTCTGGATTCTGAGGGAGCTTGGATTTCTTTATGCACACTACACTGCAGTTTGAGGTCTAGATGTGCAGAATATTTCTACATTGCAACCTAGGTTATTTCTCAATGCAACAGGTGCATCTACACATGATGCTATGTCACCGTAGCAATGTGCTATGGTGATGTAGCGTCCGCGGGTGTTTACGCATGACCAATAGCTACTTCCCTATAGTGACGTGCTCCCCTGGTATAGCACGCCACTGCAGAGAAGTAGCTGCTAAAAATAACCGTGCACCATGCGTACAGCACAGCATGGGCCATTACTGCGCCGTGATTTAGTCTTTCCAAAAGGAAGTACTAAATCATGGTGCAGCAATGTTGCCATAGTGACATGCGTAGATGTGCCCAATATCTAGAAAATCAAAGTTATATTTATACAACTTTCCAAAAAATATTTCCCATTCTGTGTCAGACATCTTAAAAAAACTATTGCCCCAACTGGCCAGAAAACAATCATTTCTTCTAATTTTGTTAGGGAAAAAAAGTTTCAGTTGACTTTCCCTGACTGCTGCAATTGCAATATTGTGTCATCGCTGAAATTGTAGTGGTAACTGCACCGATTATGTATTCAAGAGTCACATTTGTCAGGGCAGAATGAATGCATACAAACACTTGGTTCACTTGAAGTCTAAACAAGCTTTCAGAAACATCTTGTGCAAAATAGGAATCACGACCTACGTTCACATAATTACATTCAGATGCTACCACTGCTGTGCTAATATATCATTTGATGTGGCACTATGGCCCCTTCTACACTTTCAGGTAAAGGCACGATTGGATCTAATGCATGATCCACACCATTGAACCTCCTGCCATGCCACATGCACATGGCAGGAGGTATGACTGTGGGATTGTGCACTGGATTCCACCATACCTCATTGCCAGAGCAGGGGGAGCCCAATCCCAGGCTCCCCCTGCACCAGTAAGAAACAAGCTCCTGTGGCAGGGAGACCTCTCAATTGAGAGGCTTCCAGCAGCAGGGATACCCCACATAACCCCAGGGCTGGAGGATCATGGCAGTTGCAATCCCCCAGCCCCAGGGGTTTCCCCCCCCCCCCTCCGGGCAGCTGTGCCCTCTGGATGCTGGGATCCAGCTAGGTCCTGGCACCCAGCATTGGCAGTTGCAAGCCTCTGAGTCCCCAGGCTGCTGGGAACCAGAGTCAATAACTGCTGAAGCTAAGAGTCCCCTCAGTTCTGGAATTCCCAGCCCCACCTGGGCATGGTGCAACCCTGCTGCTGGGAGTCCTGGCAGCTGATGGGGCTCCCAGTCAGAGGGGAGACCCTGCTACACATCTAAATTAAATCTAGATAACAACCAGTCTAAAGTTAGTACACATTTTTGAGGTCTAACTTTACAGCTGGTGGAACTTCTCATGGTGTGATTGCTACGTTGCACATGTAGCTGGTCTTAAGGTCATTGCACAATTAACCAATTAATTGCATAATACCTGTAATGTGTAGAGGGGGCCTGAGTAAGCGTTACCAGAATGCATATGCTTGGGGTAATAGGACAAGCAGCCATCACAAAAAACCTGGCCAAGCGTCTGATCAGGAGGGAAATATCTGTTACCTTGCTTGTGTTGGTCTTTTCAAAGATATAACCTGTACTGAAACTGTTCTTTTCTCCTCTATTCCTAATATACCAAAAATTACAGGTTTCTCTTTTCAATCATTACTTGCTGTTGAACAGGGATGGTGATGCTGCACTCACTGGTGCTAATGAATATGGGCTGTGCTTGTTGACATCTGCATTCATTAATGCACAGCCTATTAGTTCAAGACAAGATATTCACAGACATTTTATGATGTCTGTGTGGCCCCTTCATCTTGTTCCACCTTGTCACTTTACTCATAAGTAGATGAAGTTACCTCTCATTGAAAAAGGTAATGATAATTGAGCTGTGTTGAGAATAAAACCTATGCCATTAGCATGCTGTACTCATTAGGCTATTCTCAGTCTGTGTTCCTGCTTGCTGTCACTATTGCTCAGCTTCAGACTAATAGAACCCATCATTCCCTATAGCTGCAGTGATTACTTTTGTACTTTTTCACTGTAAATAATTGACCTATTTCTAGCTCCTATCTTTTACATTAAAAATGCGGAATGGGTACCACTGGTTGGGCTGTTTAATTTTATCATCAGGTTCCAAGGACAATTTCCTTCAGATTTGGGAATTCTCACTCACATAGAAATCAGCTACCTCTGAGTCATTTTTTAGGTGTAGAAACAGCCATTCACTCTAAAACTTTTTAGGTTTTTTAAAAATCCAATTGTATCACTTTGCTCATTCTTACTGATCTGAACTGATTATTCTAACTCAAGTGAGTTTTTTAAAATTCCAGAATAGTGTCCACATAGCTGTAGTCATTTTTCTCATGCAGATGAGGTCTCTGGTATCCTGGTAACTATCTTGAGAATTTCATATAGCTGACCTGAAACCATTCTTATTTTAAATGGAAGAACATCAAGTATGTGCTATATCTAATGGGGTTTCTCCACTCAATTCACTTGATTTATCTTGATTTTTAATACTTTTGCTTTACATCTTCAGTTCTAGCTGCCATCTATTTTTAGTGAAGATATAATAAATTAGCCGGAGCTTGACACAACTAAATCTAGGAGGGCCAGACATTGTTCTGAACATCAATGTCATATGAGTTTCTAGAGTACTACTTGATATGTCCATTAGAAATAATGGAATTCGTTTGACAAGTAGAATTATTATTCATTAATCACTTTCACTAAGACTTTTTTCCATCTTTATGATGCTGCAAATTATTATACCTTGGGTATAAACAATTCTATACAGTTATGGCACTGCAACTTCTTTTGTCTCAATGAATAGCAGAGATCAAATTTTGGCCCACAGGGCCCTGTTCATAAAGATTTCATATTATTTCATATATGTGCCTGTGGCAGTGCCCCTTTGGGTGCCTGCCATTTTTAAGTGGAGAGCAGGCAGCCAGCAGGTGTGGGCCAGCTCTGATGAGGTGGCCATTTTAGATCTAGACCCACAGGGCTGAGTCAGCAGTCTGCTGCAAGCAGCCAGGAAGCAACAACACTGGTGGAGTTGCTGCTCACAACACCTTGGAGGTAAGGGAGGAATTATGGGGATGGCAGGAGGTTCCTAGGGAGCCCGGGGGGGTCCCAATCTCCAGGAAGAAGGCTAGGGCCAGTAAGAGTAAGGCCTAGCCAAGGCATGGGACTAACACCTTGTAGGCCTACAAAGCAGCCAGGGAAGCCCCAGAGTAGATCTGGCAGGGGTGAAGCCAGGGGCTCAGGGGAGCCCAGTTGAGTTAGGCCTCAGGCATCATTGAGGAGATGCTAGGCCAACCTGCATTAGGGTAAGGGCTCTATGGTAGGACCCAGGAGGGGTCCCTCTGGAGTATGGGGGTCAGTAGCTGCTAGGCTGACTTTCTGATCTCTCACACTTGTCAATGCAAGAGGGCCAGGGCCAGGGCCAGATGGCCAAAGGGCAAATAAGCCTAATGTGAGGGGCAGGCCAGGCCCACAGTGAGGTATCTGGCACTCCAACAGGCCTGGAGATGGGGCCAGAGCACACAAGGGCTGAAGGTCCCTTTGATGGGGGTGGGACATCACAGCTAAAGAGGGTAGGGGTCAGCCAGCAAGCAGGCTGCTATAAACTCTGAATGGGATCAGAGTGAGAGCTGGGCCAAAGGAGAGAGTGAGCCCAAGTTCATCATCCAGGAGCCCTAATCAGGAACTAGACTAGGCCAGGTAGGCCTGCTTGGTCCTGGGTAAGACTGCAAACTGCACCCTGCCGGAGAAGAGTAGTTTGGTGGGGCTATCCGTGGTGGGACAGTCCCCCAGAAATGCCAGGCCAGTTACCTCCCCAGTGAAAGGCAGGTAGTGGCACCTTAAAACCCCATCTCCCACATCCTGGTGCATTACCCACACCTAGGGACAGTTATGGGGTCCAGACATCTCCGGACACCTGAGCTCCATGGGGTGCAAGACTCTGGAGTCCCTAGCAAGGGGGAAGAGATGCAGAGCAGCCCAAGTGAGACGGCATATGTGGAAGGCACTAATGAGAGGCCATACGTGGAAGTGAACGCCCCAGTAAGAGGGCATAGGTGAAAGGCCCTAGTAAGAGGGCATAGATTTCATAGACATTAGGGCTGGAAGGGACCTCGGAAGATCATCGAGTCCAGCCCCCTGCCCAAAGGGCAGGAAGTCAGCTGGGGTCATAGGATCCCAGCAAGATGAGCATCCAGTTTGCTCTTGAAGGTGTTCAATGAAGGCGCTTGAACCACCTCCGGTGGCAGGCTGTTCCAGACCTTGGGGGCTCGGACAGTAAAGAAATTCTTCCTTATGTCCAGCCTGAAACGATCTTGAAGTAGTTTGTGACCATTCGACCTCGTCCTCCCTTGGGGCGCTCTGGTGAACAAACGTTCCCCCAGATACTGGTGGTCACCCCTGATAAACTTGTATGTGGCCATCAGATCACCCCTGAGCCTGCGCTTTTTCAGGCTAAAGAGCCCCAGGGCTCTCAGCCTGTCATCATAGGGTCTGCTTCCCTGACCTCTGATCATGCGCGTGGCTCTTCTCTGGACTCTCTCAAGCTTCTCCACATCCTTTTTGAATTGTGGAGCCCAAAACTGGACACAGTACTCCAGCTGCGGCCTCACTAAGGCCATAAGTTGAAGTCCCAGGAAGGGGGCAGTTAGGCCAAGGTTGATGTTTGGAAACCTGAGGCCGTAGTTAGGCCCAAGGCCGAGTGATGTGGCTCAGTGGGAGTCATGGGTGGAAGGAGCAAGTAGTTGGCCCGAATGAGGGGGCAAGAGAGATGAGTTATGTGGAAAGGAGCTTGGATCAGAGCTGCGCCCAGGGCCAGGTGAATTGGCGGGTCACCGTTCAAATGAAGGTTGTGACAGGGCCTGAGATGCTGAGTGCTGTTCAGTCAAGGAGTGTGAGTAGGCAAGCCTGATGGCCTACACAGTCGCTCAAGGGAGCAGGGCAAGTTGGGTGTGGCCCAGTGAGGGGAAGCATGTAAGAGTCCCCAGTGAGAGAGGGTGGTATGAATGAGGCCCAATGGGGTGAAGTGAAAGGATGAATGCATGAGGCCTAGCAAGGGGCTGAGTTTGGCCCGGACATGAACCGGAGCAAAGAGCAATTCAAGGATGCCATCTGTGAGGCATGGGACATGGTAAGGGAAGGCCGGAGTCATGTATGGAACCCCCTGGCATTGGGGCAGAAAAATGGGCAGCCTTCCATATTTATACACCAGTTTTGGGAACAGCAAGTTGTGGCAGGTGAGCCTGGGCAGACTGCTCTACTTAAGACAGGTGGGCAGGCCGAGGTTGAGACCTGGCCCCTGAGATGACCCCTTGTCACAGTGCATTAAGATGCCTTTTGTGTTAACTCATTACCACAATGTAATTTCTCAGTAGAAATGGTAACAATGCAAAGATACAGGTTCTTCAAACACATGGCTGGCTTATAATTTCAGGAACCAATTTGTACACTTTCTGTACTACATATGAGAAAAGCAAAAGTTAAACAGTTAGATATAGTACTATATGGGAAAAACTGAAATATTACCCAACCAATTTGATTAATCATTTCATACTAGAAAGCAGTCCATGCATCTCATAAGGTACTCTTTAATAGAAACTTTGCTGCAGATATCTGAGAATGGTGGGAAAACAACATGCTAGTTAAGTCCATAAAACATCCACTCAGATGAAAGACATTCCACTGAGAGGAAAAATTCTCTGTACAGGTTTATTCAACCATGCATGCCTTATATGTTACTAATTCAGCACATTACCCACAAACAATTTCTCAGTCACTGCAAGTACACTCAGTTCAGCTACCAGTCCTTGATAAAGATTTGATCCTAATTAAGCTTAATGATTGTATTTGTTTCTCTGCCTCCGTGATGCTACCATAGATCACAGATGCTAAACAAAACATTTCAGACCTTCTTTACCACCCCCAACACTTCTTAACACAGTTCTTAGTTTAAAAAGAACTCTAAAGTTCAGTAAACGTTAAACAAAACTAAATACTGTAGTTAAAAATAAAATGTTTAGAAGGAAGGTTATGGAAAACCATGCCTCATGCTTAAAAATGGCATAATCCTTTGATTACTAAAACATGGACAATTTGGGTCCAAGGACCTCTCATTGAGCAAGGGCCACTTGCTTACATAAAGTGATTCACATACGTAAATGCTGACATGATCAAAGCTCCAAATAATCTTTCAGTATACTTTACCACAAATCTTGGATGGAAAAGGTCAACTTGTTACCAAAAGCTATTTTATTCAATGCCAATGTTTTTCAATTGAAAATCATATTTTAAAGCTTGTAAATTTATTTTTTGTCATCTTAAAATGCTGTCTATAAATTAGTTTGCCTTCAGTAATTCAATTATTAGAGTTTTCTTTTTGTGAAAGGTAGCAATTGTTTAAAACAAGATGAAGCGAGATACGGGTTTTGTGGGGGATACAATGAGAACTGAATCAATATATACTGACAGACTAGGTTTTGCTTAAGACTTGTGGAGATTGATCATTTTCCCTCAGGAATGGAAGGATTATCATTAAGATAAGGTAACATATCTGGCAAAGTTAGAAAACACACAGGATTTAGCTTAGTCAGCATTTTGAAAAAAACTGCTTCCTCTGTTGAAGAAATGGTAATAAAAAGCTTGAGTTCTTTGCACTGATGGCTTAAACAAAATAAGGTAGGAAAAACTTGATTTACTGGTATTTTCAAAAGTTCTGTAGTTTTCCCCAAATAGAACATCTTTAAATCTAAGACTGTTAAGGATGAAGGAAAAAAATGCTTTTTAGGATAAAATCTTGGTCCTACATTTGGCCTGAAATTCACATTTGTTCCTTCACTATTGTTTATATTTCATCATGACAAAATTCACACTTACGCTTAATTTTGAACAATTAAGGAGCCATTCTTGTGCTTGACCTCAAGTATATTCTCAATATGTTTAACCTCAGCGCAAACCTAATGAATGATATCTTGGTGTCTTAAAAGCTTGTATAATCTCTCTGTCAACTATGTAGCTAGTCCAGTAAAAGGTATCATATCCAGAAAATCTTTGCCTCCACATATTCCCTGGACCATCATAGCTACAATATAACTCCAACACTGCCACATATTTGCTCAGTGGTATTATCAACCCCAACCTTTAAAATGATAGTTAGGCCTTAAAAAAATAAGTCTTGATACTGGTTTGAGAATTGCAAGATTAAACCCTTCCCACACCGACATTTTAGTTTCTTCATCATCATCATCATCATCATAATGTTTCTTTGGTTTTGTAGCTTTTTAGTACAACCAGCTTATGTCTTCAAAATTATTCTATAACAATGAAAGTTAAAATTTTTAAAAATGATGTTGATATCCTCCTGTAAAATGATGATTCTAGGAGGTCGGGCTTGTGAAGGAACGCCAGTTAACATGATAAAAAGTACAAGAGTTGTCAATACTTATTCAAATGCCTAAATATGGATTTTAGTGGTAACATTTTATAAAAATGTCTAGGTGATTTCATCATTCCCAGTTCCAAAAATGACTCAGACTCCTGAAAACAAAAGGACTTTATGCAACACAGCTTGTAATATGAGCTTTTTATTTTTGGAAGATGAGAACATGAACAAAAAGGTCAAATACTAGTGGTCTGTGGTGTTAACAAGGAACTTCTGGCCTTTTGTGGGGTCTATACCCTAATAAAATGGGATTGCGTAAAATAGATTGTGGCAGTGAGGTGCCCCCACAGGCTCTCGAGGGAGAGAGTAGAGAGCCCGCGGACCCCAGACCCCGAGAGCAAGCCCCCAGAGGGGCATACATACCTCCCGGAGAACAGTGGGAGCAAGAGCCACGTTCGCAGCCACCAGCATTACGCTGGCTGTGGCATCAGCTGTTTCCAGCGAGGGGAACAGCTGAGCCAATCCCAGCAGCTGTATTGGCCGCTGTGGGAAGATTTAAAAACCCCGTCGGAGCAGGGACGGGGGGTGGCACGGAGAGAGAGAGCACGGGCTGGTAGCTCGTGAGGCAAGCTCCGGCACGGGGAGGAAGCGACCCAACCTGCGAGGCTCCAGCAGGCAGCCCAGGGAAGGGCTTTAAGCCTTCTGCGGGAGGCAGAGCAGGAGGCAGACAAGCAGGTCAAGCAGGAGCGCCCTTTCAGCCACCTGAAGAGGCTTACACCAGGGAGGCAAGGGAGCTCCCTGCTTGCGGTAGGGGAGAGGAGGCAGCTGAGAATCCGAGAGGGAGCTGGAATAAGGGGGATAACCCTACAGCTCCTCCTGACTCAGAGGAATATTTTCTATAAGAAAAGAAATCTTCCCCACGAAGGGAGGGAGAGTGACCGGAAACCAGGGAACCGGTCTGAGGCCGTCATACGGGGCCAGGGAACATCTCTAACGCATCACCCATCAGCTGGCATGTGGACGGGGTGTAGGGGAGGCGGAGCCCCGTGGAACATCACGTCGGACGACCGTGAGTACCATTGTCTATCGGGAGGCCCATCCAAGCAAAGATCTCCACTGTAGACCCCTCTTAAAGTGTGTTTAACATCCAAGTCGTGGCAGGCGAGTTGAGGGGAGGGGCAACACCCCGACACAGATTTAACAAGACATCAATAAAAGTTATCTGCATACAAGAAGTTACAGCAGCAGGCATTTAAAGAAACAAAGACAAGAAATGGTTGGTATGGTCAGTAAAAAGGTGCATAAAGGAGCTAACTACTTTGGTTTTTAGTTATTGTCCTTCATTCACAGAACCTGTTTTAGAAGCAATTCTTTACTGTAATTTCATATGATGTATGTGCACTAAGCTGTGATTTTTTGCACAGAAAGACGAGCAACAGATTGAACCTCACACTAGGACCATTCATGGGATAAAGTGGTTTTAGCATTTGGAGACCAATTCAGTGCCATCAATTTGTATCTTCTTTAACAATGAATATGAAAAATAACATTTGCTAAGTCAAATTATGATAACTAAGGCCCAGATCTTGCAATGAGATGTCAGTGGACCTCTCTCTTTGCTTAGCCCTCTTAAGTCAATCTGGCTACTTGCTGGTATAAAACTTACCCTGTTTAGATCTCATACTGAATATTAGATATGTATCACTGGAGGCATGCTAAATTCCATGTAACAGGTGTTGTGGCTAAATATGATTTATCCTGTTAAACTGCTGTGGACTGTATCTTTTCCAATAACCATATTTTGCATTATTTATGAAGAGGACATTTACAATGCATTGCTTTTTCCTCTGTGGTTGTCCACATCAAGTCTTCTATCTACCATTTAATCAGCCCAGCAGAGTTCTTCCTTCATTTAATTATAAATCTTTGGCTAGTCAATAGCAATGCGTCTGAGGGAAAGGGCTTTATACAATGAATGACATTGGTAAGTAATTTCAGGATTTATAGCTCACATTTAAAAAGAGTTATTCAGGCATTTTCTTTTAATATCTCACAATACTTTACACATTGTTTGCCAATACTCCTATTACCTAATTCTCTTACTTAAGGCACAGGTGAGCACATAGGGGAGTCTGGGTATATCTTTTTGGATTCATCAGAACTTGAGTGAGAGCAACTAAAAACCTACTTAACCTGCAATATGTTATAGCATATTATAGTTAACATTTACTGATTTATTTTTTTTAAATAAAAGAATCAATACATGATGTCTGTGAATATAGACACCTGGATTCTGAGATCTATTCTCGTTTGTTTTTTATTGAGTGGGAAAAATCATTTTTGAGCTTAGACTAATATCACAAGGACAATTTATGTTGTTTACAGGCAATTCAATACGCGTGTGTCATCTAAGTTATTTTTAACTCTATTTCAGCCATTTTGCTTTTCTGTAAATTAAGATTGTAATTTATACTGGAGAATAAAAAATTGCCCAACTACTACATGAGGAAGTGGTATGTCCTCTTTAAACCACATAGCTAAGCCACGAAGCCACACAGCACACATATTTTACTATGTACTGCTTGATATTAGGGACAGCTAGAGCACCCTTGTAAAAAGGCTAATTTAGGGTTAAACTGTGTTTTTACTGCAAGTCACATGTATAGGGTAGTATAATGGTACCCAACCTTTCAGTCCCACAGACTGGAGGAGTGGTACTGGGTTGGTCTGTGGGCTGGATCTGTGGGCTGGATCATCCTTTGTATGAAAATTACTTTAATCCTTTCTATTTAGTATCCCTGCTCTCTGCAAGTCAAAGCATCTGTCAAAGTAAGTTGCCTATGAAAGCTTATGCCTTTCTGTATAAGTTAGTTTTTAGCGGTGCCACCCTGCCCTGCCTTCGGTCTATATCCTTATGTTTTAGGACTGTTTTCTACTGTGTACTGCCTTACACACCTTGTGTTAAGGAGACAGGAGTATGTTGCTGACATGTCAATACATAAATTAATTATTAGACATTAACACCTGTATAGATCTTAATGTTGTGAGAAAAAAGAAGTGCCTTCTAGATAAAACCAATTTCTCAAACCTGCCTGCAGTAGCAGAAGTTTGGAAAAAGTGTGACTACATCCAAAACAGAAGAATCAAATGATAACTGTTGGTTTTACAAATGAGGGCATGTGTAGATGAAGTGGGGGCCCTAAATTGAAGTGGTGGGTTATAAAAAACACCGCTTCAGTTTAGGGCTGATTAAACCCCTACGTCATGCACACACCTTGCTGATTTACCTGCCTTTCCGGTGGGGACGGGAGGGCAAGCTGCCAGTGGGCAGAGCAGTCCCTGGCCTGGTGGGGAGGGGTGCTGGTTCTTCTCTCTGCAGCAGCCCCGCCCCACCTCACGGCACCCGCCCGCAGACACCTGGCTCGGGCGGTCCTGGGGGGCACCACAGCCACGGAGGCAAGCACCGGGCCCCTGTGCAGCTCAGGTAGGTAGGCAGGCTCCAGGGGAGGGAAAAAAGAAAGATCAGGCTCACCACTTTTCTTGGGAGAAGCCTGCTTTCCTGGGCTGCTGCCAGGCTGCCTGTAGGACTTCCTCCAGAGCCGTGAAGCTGCACGGAGCCCGGTGCTTCACTCCATAGCTGTAGGGGCAGCAAACTAAAACTCCTCAAAGGAGTTTTAGTTTGCTGCGCCTCAAGTCATTTAAGGTGCATTTCCTATGGTGGCTGGAATTAATGCACAATACGCTGCTGAGATGTGCAAACATCAACACCATTAAAGTGGTGCAAAAGCATTTAGCCCGCTTTAAAGTGTTGTGCACACACGTCTCTTGTTTAATCTATACATGGCCTGAGAGTCCAAGTGATTTGGGTGCAATTCAGAGAGATTCAGACATGGAACGCTCAGACTGACAGGACAGAGGGTTTGCTTTCATAACAGATCTTCCTCCTTCCTCTCTTCCTCTCCCCCTGTGTAGGATAAGCTAATGTGATGCTGTTTTAGTGTCATAGACAGTGCAGCATATATATTACCATTACCAGCTTAGTTGCCTCCAGTCTTTTAAAACATCTGTTTGCCTTCAGGTAAAAGTCTTGCAAGGTTTGTATCACTGGATGAGTATAGGTCTCGTAGTGGTACTAAGCAATCATCACCTGAAATGCTAAAATATACTAACGGAATCTTTTGCTCATTCCTCATCACAAGAGTTAACTCACCCTGCTGTTCTGATTCTTAATCCGAAGAACACTCCACAGAGCATATATATTTTTAAGCTTAATGACCTGAAGCTTACTAAATTTGAAAGTAGAACACCATACATATGTATGTATTTCTATTTTCCACAAAGGCTCATCTATTCTGAGCCTTTTTGATAGGACAGAATATATATCTAATAAATAAATACTGAGATTCCAGGTTCACATGGAGGTGAAACCTGGTAGTGAACTGCTACCTTCTGCTACTTTTTCTACTGTTCCAGCACACAGGACCTGGGTTATTTATTGAACCATTTAAATTCTGTTGTTGTTTTGAATAATACCTATCAACTAATTAACTAAATTGCATTTTAGGTAAAGCAAGCCAACTGACTGGGCAGCAGAATTTTAAAGCTTTTATTTCAGGTTCAAGTTCAAAAACCAATCTTATATTCCTAGTTCTTCAGTTGGTAGACAACCTTAGGAACCTAAGGAAAGATAACGGTCATTTGGTTTTTGGTGGTTTAATACTGAAGTCTTATCAGTCTCAGTTTTGAAGGTAAATGTTCTTTTAGCTTTCTAACCAGAAAAAATAGCATCACAGTCAGAAACAAACAATACTATCCCTTTCCAAAACATTACAAATATTTCTCTCCAACACATATTTCTGTGGCTTCTTACATCAAACATTTATATGGAGGAGGGAAAGAACAGTTATTATCATCACTTGATATTTATACAGCCTCATAAAACATGTTGGCTTATAAGATTTAAAAAGGGAATATTAATTCATAAATATGCTCATGAATTAATTGCTCTGTGTTATTAATTCATGAATATATGTGGACAAATTGAAGGGATTCAAGGGGAAAAAACAACACAAATTTAGATAAAATAGGTGAAACATGCATCTCTCCTTATGAATTCCAAAAATAATCCAAATTTGAGATCCTTTAGACTGAACCTTCATTTTTCAGATAGTTGATTGTTCTGCACACCTGTTTCAGAGAAAGAATAGAGTGCTAACAGGGATAAAAACAATGCTGTTAACAATGGCAAATACAAATGCACAATATTTCTAAAACATGTAATCATTTGGAAATAAATATTTCAGTAAGCTAAAACATATTCAGGGGATCTAAGTGTCTTGTCTTAATTAGCTTAAACCTCATTGTGGGCCCAATTCTGTCACTGTTACTTTAGATTAACAACAGTCCTCGCTAAATCAGTAGAACTACTTGTGGAATAAAGTACAAGTCTAGATAAGAGTGGCAGAACCAGCCTCTATATTCATCTGTTTTTACAGCTGTATTGCAAATTCCAAGATCCTTAATATGTGTAGCTGATCTTTTCTTTTCAGTATTAAATACGAAATGTCATCATTTTCACTATTGTTACTGTGCTCTTGGTACTTTAAGTCAAAATCATGGTTGTGTAATGAAGAAGAAATTATTTGGAAGAGGGACAAAAATGCAACTAGTAAGACATCTATCTTAGCTACAACAGCCCTTAAACTTAATAATAATGATTCATGGGAAAGAAATGTCACAGTGAGAACCCAGCTGCTGTGTGCAATTAATTCATGAACACATTTGGACAAATTGAAGGAATTCAGGGGGAGAAAACAACACTAATTTAGATAAACTAGGTGAAACATGCATGTCTCTATATGAATTCCAAAGATAATCCAAATATGGGGAAAAAGTCACCTCCTTTGGGCAAAGCCACAGAAAGGGTAGAACATGATAAAGGCAGAGGGAATGACAGAGATTTTTTCCATTAACTGTCAGTTTATTAATTGATAATCACAGTAATGCTTATTAATTCTGATCTTATATGTAAATCAGAATAGAATGAGGTTTGTAATAGTTACTACTGCTGGACTTGTGTGTATCAGCCATTTAGGCATCCAAATATATTGGGGGCTGTATGATACTGCTATGGAGGAACACTCTCTTCAGGCAAAAAGCTGCCTGGCATTTTTAAGTAAGAATGCCTGACATACCTATTTTTACCACTTCAAAGAGTAGAATTTACATGAAAGTTGAATTACCACAAAATATCAACATTTGTTTACTGTGAATAAGGATTTCACCTTTGCTTTCATATACTGATTGAAAATCTCTTTCACTATTGCTGCAATAAAACCAGTCCCAATCTCTAAACAAATATGGTAACTTTTAAAACAAATACATAACAAAGTATCTTTCAGATTGGATCTTTATGTTAGTTTGAAATTAACAATGATACCAACTGATTAGAAGGAAGGAAGTCAGGAACCCATTCTGTTCATTATCAAGAGAAAACAAACATGATTTTAACTCCCTAGCACTTGTGCATTTTTGCTATAAACTATTCCTACATTAGAAAGGAAATGCTGTTAAGGAATGAAAAAATATAAGGCCAGTTTTTCAAGGCTGGATATTATGCACACATAAGTATGGCACCATACCTGTCACAACCCAAAGTTGTGGTTTTTTGTTTTTGTGTGCTTCGGCACCGCTAAATTATGTCCCCGCCAAATTGCAGCTCCTCTGCACGGTAGAGTTTTCTGCTGCAATAGGAGAACCCGCGTGCAGAACAGTATTTCCCGCCAGTTTGTAACCTTGTTTGCATGGTGCATTTCTTTTGCATCATAGTGATGCACGGTGCAAAGGAGTTCCTGCCATTTGTATTTAGATTCGTGCCACATTATTGGCCTATCCTAAATTATGCACATGTGGTGGCTAGCGATTGGCTTGCTAGCCATATAAAGAGCTTGGGAGGTTTCCACCCAAGTTGGAGAGAGAGAGAGAGAGAGAGAGAGAGCAATTGGAGTTTGGGAGAAAGAGCGTGAAGATTTCTAAGTGCTGCTAATCCCTTCAAACCCAGCTTCTTTTTCTTCTCCTTAAGAGGGCAATAGAGGGCCGACTTACCGAACCCAGGGAGTCTTAACAACTCCGGGGGACCTATTTACCGAACCCACGGAGCATCAACCACTCCGGGGGCCAAACGGCTTCTAGCCTCTCCCCGCCCC
>NW_005841846.1:5124341-5155570 GCF_000455745.1 Alligator sinensis | reverse complement strand
ATTGCCCGATCCTAAATTATGCACACGTGGTGGCTAGCGATTGGCTTGCTAGCCGTATAAAGAGCTTGGGAGGTTTCCACCCAAGTTGGAGAGCGAGAGAGAGAGAGAGAGAGAGAGATTAATTGGAGTTTGGGAGAAAGAGCGTGAAGATTTCTAAGCGCTGCTAATCCCTTCGAACACAGCTTCTTTTTCTTCTCCTTAAGAGAGCAATAGAGGGCCGACTTACCGAACCCACGGAGTCTTAACAACTCCGGGGGACCTATTTACCGAACCCAGGGAGCATCAACCACTCCGGGGGCCAAACGGCCTCTAGCCTCTCCCCGTCACCGAGCGTGATCCTAGACGTATCCCTTTCCTTTGAAACTGCCGAACCCGCGGAGCTTCAACAACTCCGGGGTCAATTGTCGGAGTCCTGTAGCGAGGACTTAAGCGGAGCTGAACCTGGGAAACTGTCCAGCCTACACCACAACCATCTTTGGTGTAAGTAAACAATCTTTTAATCAACCATTACGCATCTGTAACTAATTCTAGCTCGCCACCAGTTTTCTTCGACCCCGCGTGCCCGGGCTGCTGGCCACAGCCCGTGTGCGCAGAAACGGGTTTGCATACCGCTCCTAGCCCGCACATGGCCGCATGGACGGGATCGGGAGGCGGCCCGCACAATACCCATAAACAACAGTAATATAATTGGATCACAAATATCACTTTACCTGAAAAAATTAAATAAGCAAATAGAAAATAGAAAACAAAAAGCCCCAAGTCATACATTTCAAAGATCTAAGAACAATTTGAATTTGCGTGTTACATTTCAATCAAGGATCAAAAGGAACTTTACAAATATGAGTATTAATTTTATTGCACTCATATAGAGACAGAGAATCCGAGGCATAAAGAAGTAGCTTGATTACAGTTAGATAGCAAACACATGACAGAATCAGAATTAAAACCGGGTCTTCTGTTCAATTAATCTCCAAACCACACTGCCTCAGTTCCCAACTTTGCATATGCAGTTACTCATTTGATGCCTGAAACTTCCTGTATGCATATGGAAATACAGAATCCTAATATAACTCAAATATGGGCAGTTGTACCAGGTACATATGTATTTGTCCAGGCACATGTGCTGTATCTTCATTATAAAAATCTATCCCACAGAAATAGGATATCATGTTTGTATTGTTTCCTTCCTGCAAACATCATGCTGTTTCTTTAAGGCTTAAGATGCACATTAATATATATAAGTTATTGCTTCATCAAAATTGTGTATTCCTACTGCATCACTGTAGAGTTTCTATTGATTTATTGTTGTGAGGTACACTTAATAAAATGTATTTGGATTCCCATGAATCCACAAGACATATCTCAGTTCCTGAGAGAACTGCCCTTTCTTCATTCATGAAGAGCATCAAAAGCAAGAAGCTAGGAACCCCATTTTAAAGTCTTCAAACTGGCAAGCAAATCAAATGCACTGAAAAACACAAAATCATCGCACCAAAGGCCTTAAAAAAGTGAATGAACTTCTTTGCCCTTTCAAGGAGGATTTTCATTACATCCTGTCAATTTGAATATTTGAAGCTGCCATGATGATGGAATTATTTTCAGTTCAGTGTTTCTCAGGATGGTCTTTTGTCTGATGTTACACAACAAAACAAACATACAGGAAAATTGACTAAGATTCTGCTCATTAGACCAAGAGGAAAGCAACTTTCTCACCTTTCCTTATCAATATTTATAACTTTATCAATATTAAACATGCCTCACTCATCTTGATGAAGTTTTTCTTAATTTGTAAAAAAACCCAACATCAACATTAATACACAACCTCTCTATCTTTTTTAATGCATGCATTTCAGCTACCCATCATAGGCCTAATTTTTAAAGGTCCCTTGACCCAAACTCATTTAGGTGGGGGAAAAAAATGTGCATGTTTATAGGTCAGGCCAGATGTATGTACAGTGTATATATATAATTTATATTTGTTGTACGTGTATCTCTTTGCAGGCAGGACATAATTCACACATAAATAAAGTGCAAAAATCATAAAATATCGCTTTGATCAAGGAGAACATGCATACCCATTAAAATACTTTGTAGACAGGTCAGTGCCATTGAACAGCTCATTTTCCATCCACTGGCTAGTTCTAACCTTAGAAATAATTTTGTTGGCTTCATACTCACAACAGACAGGAGGGCACCATGTGTAATTCTGGACAGCAGCAATTTAGCTTATTGTCCTTCCTTAACCTCTCTTCATTGAAACTATAACATCTTAGGGGCAAACTGCCTGTGGATAGAGACCTTGGAAATAGTTCCCTACTCTGTCAGTTCTGTAACTTTCTACAGGCCTAGAACAGAAAAGAGAAAGAATTTGTTTTAACCTTAACCAGTAATGACAACCATAATAACACTCTAAATGTTTTATTAGTATATAAGTTTATTTGTTATCTGCTTAGTGTCAATAGTTCTTAACTGACTAGACTGAGCATGCACAGCAAACAGATTAATAAAAGAAATAGTTTAATCTAAAGAGGTTTTTTTTTTTAAACATGTGACTACTGACAAATGAATTTCCATGTTTAACAATCAACAGACATAATGAGCTCTGTAGGCAGACTGTGCATACATAACCCAGAGGTTGAAAGCCTGGGTCATTGAACCTTGACCATTAATGGTAATATTGAGAGACTCTAAACAAAGTCCTGTACAATGGTTGGGGACTGTAAGGCAAGGCATTCTGAAAAAAGCTAGACAGGAGAAAGTGTTTTTTGCTTCCAGGACTCTGTCTTTAAAATACAAAGAACTAGAAACAAATCTATCTCCAAGACACAGTATAAACAAAATACGGTTTGTATCTACTGAATGACAATATTTTAATAGCCAAAACGGTTCTATTACAGTTTCTCAAGTTCATTAATATACTTCTAAAAAGGATTTAATGAATATTTCATTCTCATATTTTGTACTGATGATTGACACACTTTCCAAACTTCTGCTACTGCAGGCAGGTTTAAGAAATTGGTTTTATCTAGAAGGCACTTACTATATTCATGTAGTCATTCCATGGATGTGACAGCTAACATAACATAAATTGCCAAGACCAGATAACATGCCCTCAAATAATTCTGTCTCACTGCCGTTCCTGCTAGTCAAAAGTTATTTTCAAAAGTTGTTGAATGGTGTACCTATTTCTAAATGAGGGGGGAAAAACACTGCCCAGCTTGAGTCATTAAATTAGTTGTGTGTGTATTGTAGGATTTGAAGAATGGTTACTCTAAAAATATATTTGAAAATACCTTTATTTTTGCCAACAAGCCCTGCACATGCCTAATGGAATAACAGAGTTTTTGCTTTAACCTGCTTTATCCATTACCCTCTTACAATACACCTTAATTCATGCCTGAATCCTGGGATCAGATATCCCTAAGCTAAAACTGACGTTCACATGCAGAATGATTGATATCAGCAAAGTTCCAATGGGTACTGGAATCAAACTATGAACTTTGGATCTTAGACCAGTGACGTAACTAAGGCAAGACAACAGGGGCAACAGCCTTGGGTGCTGACAGGGGTGGGGAACAAGAAAAATAGCTTTTGCCACAGCTGTACGACTGCAATTGTGGCAACAGCAGAAACCATAAGTTGTCACTGCCCCTGTATTCAGCAGCTGCCCTAAGTGCCCAGCCCCATTTTTATGCTGCTGTCTCAGGCTATGAGCTCACATTCTCCACAGTCTTTCACCTTAGTTAACTACACCTGGTCCAGCTGTGAAGAAAGATGGTACAAAAGGTATGCAATTAGAGATTTCTATTTTTTGAAGAATGTGTTGGAATGTGCCTTCAAGAGTATGGGGCTATATTTATTCCGCTAAACAGGTACAGCACAAATAACAGAAATACAAAGAGCCTAGCACTTCCTGATTATGATATTTATTCAAATCCAATACAAGGTTTCTCCCCCACATTTAACACTGGGAAAAAGCCTTTCTTCTTAGATTTGAGTATGAGGAAGTATGCGGGGAGGGTATGCATCTGTTAGGGCTCTGGCCCCAGCTCTGACTTTGGCTCTGGCCCTGACCAAGGGTGAGGGTTGCAGCTGCTGCCTGCTTCCTCACTGCTTCTGCACCCCTGCAGCCTCGGCTCTCCACCTTGCCTCTCCCCTGCAGCCTTGGCCCCCCACCCTCCCTCTTTCTCTGCTCCCTCTCTCTGTAGTCTCTGCTCTCCGCACCTGCCACCACCTCACTCTGTTGCTTAACTTTGTTCCATTCTGGCAGGCTCCAGCCCCGCTTCAGCCTGGGACACAGAGCAGGGTCCCAGCTCAGCCAGTTAGAGGTGGCAGCTCTGGCTGGGCCCTGGAGTTGCTGTGGGGAGAGGGAGGTAAGGAGACTGGCATGGGGGGACAAGTGATGAGGGGCAGGCAGCAGGGGTCAAGGTGTGTGGGAAGGGGAAGGGGTCAAGCTGTTTGAGCCCCCTTGCCCAATCCCCAATTGCTGCCCCTGCCACCTGTCCCCTACTGCTTGCCCACCTACTGCCCCTGCACCTTCTTCCCACCACCTCCTCATCTACCACCTCCCTACTGCCTCCCCCATTGTCTGCCCTCCTGCTACTACTTTCCCCACTGCAGCAGTGGAGGGGAAATGTTTAAGATGGCCCTCTCATAATTAAATTCTATATATAGAAAATCATAACAAAGTTAATAAATGTTCCATATATAGAATCTAATTACGGGGGGGGGGGGGGAAATCTTAAATTCAGGGTCATCTTGGATTTGGGTAAATATGGTAATTTGTCTCAGGCTTGACCCAGAGGGATATATTCCAGAAGAGTAACAGTTTAAATTCCATACTTATTTCAAGCATGGCTCCTCTTCTGCAGCTATCAACAAAGATGGAGATTACGAATTTCATTTTACATTGACATTTAGATAGATATCCGATGGCAAATATTTGTGACCATCTCTTATCTGCATTAGATTCATAGCATCTGATGAAGTAAGTTGTTGTCTACGAAAGTGTATGCCTTTCTGAATGAGTTAGTCTCTAATGCCCCTGGCAGATGTTATAATAATAATGCGATTAGATTATAAGGAATTTTATGCCCCATTCTAACCATCATACATCCTGCCGTATCAGACATACATGGTAGAACTCATGATGTTTAGGACGGGACATAATATTCCTCATATCTCAATCATGCCATTGTGGACCTGTGGATCAGGCAGGAAGCAGCTCTTTCCCAGATTCTGGAGGAGCCTCATGTTTGATCCAGAGTCTTATCTGAGCATAAGCAGCCCATGGATTGGGCTGGGAGTAGCCTTGGGATCCCTGATTGTCCAGTGCTGGTGACAACAATCAGGTTGAGCTATATGGCATGGGTGCTGACAATCAGATGACTGATAGTACCAACCCCAGGACAGCCCCAAGTCCAGTTCCAGGCTGGGAGCTGGCTAGGTCTCAATGCTGGTAAACAGCTGATTCTTGATACTGGGATGATGGGAATGCCCATATTCAATTTATGGCACCATTCAAATAATCCAAAAAGATGTTCCACATTTTTAGTGGAATATCTTTGTCACTGGTTTGCCATTTTATGGTGCAATAGCTGTGATGAACCTGTGGCATGCTATTATTTATGGAGCGATTAATACAGTGATTGCACCATAAATGTAACATACGCCAGAAGCCTAAATTGCCACCCTCCCCTGCCTTCTGCATAGATTCTAATTGAATCTAATTCTAGATTCTAACTGGGCATAGTAAACACACTAGAGGGTAGGGAGCGAATTCAGGCAGATTTGGATAGACTGGGGAAGTGGGTGGAGCAGAATAGGATGCAATTTAACAAAGGTAAGTGCAAAGTGCTGCATCTGGGGAGAAAGAATCACCAATACACCTACAGACTGGAAAGTAACATTCTAAGTAGCACAGCAGTGGAAAGGGATCTCAGAGTCATAGTCAACTCAAAAATGAACATGAGTCACCAGTGTGACAAAGTAATAAGTAAGCTAACCACACTCTGTCTTGCATTAGTAGGTGCATCACAAGCAGGTCGAGGGAGGTGATGCTTTTCTTCTATGCAGCTCTGGTGAGGCTGCAGCTGGAGTGCTGCGTCCAGTTTTGGGCGCCGCACTTCAAGAGGGATGTGGATAACCTGGAAAGGGTTCAGAGGAGGGCATCTCATATAGTTGAGGGCCTGCAGGTAAGATCCTATGAAGACAGATTGAGGGATCTGAATCTCTTCAGTCTCCGCAAGAGAAGGCTGAGAGGTGATCTTGTGGCTGGCTACAAACTTATCATAGGATAGGGAGTCAGCAGGAAATAGGGGATATTCTGTTTACCAGAGCGCATAAACAATAGCCATAAACTGAAGGAGAGTAGATTTAGATTGGACATCGGGAAGAAATTCTTTACACTGAGGGTTGCCAAAATATGGAATGGGCTTCCAAGGGAGGTGGTGCTTTCCCCTGCCTTGGAGGGGTTCAAAAAGAGATTAAGACAAGCACTTGGCTGGGGTTACTTGATCCCAGCGCTCTTTCCTGCCCAAACAGGGGGTCAGACTCGATGATCTAATAGGTCCCTTCCAACTGTAGAAATCTATGAAATCTATGACAACCTGGACATGAAGGGCTTGAATACCATTACCAATTTGCTGAGTCGCTCAGTATGCCAGAGACTATTGTTTTCATGCAAAAGTCTTTCTGCTTGAAAAGTTGTTTTCTGTGGGCAATACAGTCCTCTCAGCCTGCAGTTTCAAGTAGCATGCCCCTTTGTCATTCCCCTTTTCTATCTACAATATGGGCAGAAGATTTTTATCATAAACAGAAACTATAAAACAAACACAGAGAAAATAAATGGTAGTGTGGAACAAAGGTTTTATCAGCAGAAGCCTGTGAGTCAATGGTGGCAATGGGTGTGTTATAAGAAACCATGAGGGAAATGCACTCCTAGCAGACAGAGTACAGGATTTGCAGTTTATCAACAAATACCACGTCCAGATATAGCCCAAATATTATATCTATCACAGCTTCCCAAGCTTATTATTACAGTTGTACTAATATGATTTATTGGAGGTTTTATTTCATGCTGATGACCAAGTTTCTGCTTTCTGTATTAGTTCCCTTGCCCTGGCCAATAAACTGATCCTCCAGGTTAAGTTAGCTATTATTTGCATGCATTGTTTATATTATAACAGTACCTCTATGGCCCCTATGCTTATTGGGACCTAAATTGCTAGATGTTGTACGAAGAAAAAGTTTTTTTTTTCCCCATTACAGCCATTACTACAGTAAGAGGAGGTAAGGCAATTTTTTGTCTACCTTAGTATGTTTTCAAAAGTTTTCGAAGATAAATTATTAGTTCTATATATATATATACACATGTATACAAACACATACCAACCATATTGTTTTTATACACAATGTACGGGTATACATTTACACACACACAAAATCTAAAAGTTTTGCCAGAGCTACTATATTTTACATAACTTGCTGCTTCATTTAGATAAATATAAATAATTAAATGATTTAATGAGATGCTAATCCACACAGACGTTTGCAATCAGTCTTTGTTCATCTCAGTGCGAGAATTTGCACCATGTGTTTTCAGGCAGAAATTTACAAGTGCTATCTGTTCAAGTGTGCAACTTCACACAATAGAACAAGAAAGCGGTTTGCAGTGACTATGAAATTATACAGTAAAGGCTTCAGAGAAAGAACTATACATTAACAAAGGGGTTTTGTTAAGTGACCTTGGTTTTGTTTCTTGTAACCATGGAAAAACAACTGGAAAAGGTATTGTCAGAAAAATCTATCCATAGGTGATAAACAGCACACCATCCTAAAGGGTGTTTTGTTTTATTCCAATTCCATTTCAGTGCTTTTCCCATTCATTTCCCTACCATGCACCCCTCCCCACCTTATTGTTCACTGTGTAACACAACCTATTATGATCAGATGGGAAATGAGTTGGCCTGGATATTATAATTATGACATGATTTGCATGGGAGTATAAGAACACTGAGGGAGAATTTGAAAGAGATGGAATGAAATGAAATAAAATTATTAACTATATGCTCTAGTAGTGATGTAATCAAGGCAGGATATCGTTCAATTCCCACTCTGCCAGAATCAGGGGCATAGCTGATGGAGTTGTCAGGTTTTTTAATTTGTTGAGTAAACGGCTCATTCCAATCTTCAATTCCCAAAGTAGGCAAATAGCCAATTATTCCTAGTAGAAGTCACTGAAATTTGACAGTCCATGGAAAGAGATTTGAAATTCTGAAGTTGAGATAACAGTGCATAAAGACCAAAGTTTTTACCTTTATGGCATTAATAAGTGGTATTTCATGTTCACATAATCAGCTAGGTCCATAGATTTCTTGTGGCAGGAGAAAGTGATTGGCTTAATGCAGCACCCAGCTGCTGCTCTGAAAGCCAGGTTCCAAAGGTGTATTTCTGGGCTGGGGCAGTCGGACATCAGCTATACCACCTCAGGCCCAGGGCTGGGTTTCTGAGACCTATGACGCTTTTTGGACTAGTTTCACAATATGCCGATGCAATAACTAGACCTGGTCAACTGCAGAAAAACCACATTTGCAGTCTGATCCAATTAAGTCCACAGACAGCTATACAATTGCACTTAATCTTTAGGGAAATAAAAGTTCCTTCCAGAACATTCATATGGACAACTGTGTGAGGAAAATACCTTATTTCTATGGCTAAGTGTGTGTTAGATCAGGAAGTATTTGTCTGGCCATCATAAATATGCACATGCATGCACACCTGGTGTGAATGTAAGAACAACAACAAACAAAACGCTGAGAGGATTGAATGTGAAAGTTCATTACGCAGCCAGTAAATCTAGCTTGTCCAGCATTCTTCTTTCTTTCTTCTTCTATCATTTTTAAATCTGGTTCTTTATGTAAAATTCCAACATAGTTGTTTTTTGTGCAAAAGGGAAAAATAAAACCAAAGTTCAAATGATCTGAAATATCTAAAAACGGTTTGTCACCTACAATGCTATTCTCTCTGTAATATGCTCCTGCCCTTTTCTTGACACACTAAACATCCTAACCATTTCTTCACATAGTACTTTTCCTCTTCAAGTTTAGGCCAAACATCAGGAGCAACTCCATGTATTTTATGTGACCTCTACTCCATGTATTTAATGGGACCATTCAAAAGCCAACCGAATTTGAAATGTTCAAAAAAACACTTGTGCCATAGTCCTTGAGGCCAACACACCCAAATATAGCTCTAAAAAATGATCTGAAAAAGTATTAATAAAAATACAAATCTGTCAACATCATAATGGGTTCCGAAGATAACTGAAATGGGGTGGATTGAGGGGGGAATACATAATTAATGAATATCTCAAGAAATGGATGACGTTGCTTTACAAAACTTGCACTATCATGTTAGTCTTCATCAGTACCTGACAGGGCTTATTTATGCGAGGCACTTTTGCATGTGCTCTGGGGGTGTGGGGCAGCACTTTAATTAAAGTGGCTTGAGAGCCACTTTAATTAATGTGTTGCCACATCTTCTGTATCAGCATCTCCACACTTAAAATTAGAGGCAGGGATGCTTGCATTAATGCTTGTGTGACAAGTTTTAGTTTAAGTGCCCCTGCCACCATTTTTAAGCACAGGGATATTGTGGCAATTGGCATGCTCCAGAGGACTCGATTAATCAATTAATAACTAACTCATTATGATGTTGATTTGATTAATTGAGTCTGCTCCGACGTGCTTGAATTCCAGTGTGTCGAAGCAGCCTCGGCACTTGTGTACAGGTGTTTGTGGATTCCAATTTTCACCAAAAAACGTTTACCCAACTCTCATTTACCTCTTGACCTATTATATGTAGTTATTAATAAAACAGATGTAATTTTCAAAGGAGGGAGGTGGACTGTTCCTGTTCTAGCTGAAACTTAGTAAATACAAAGGTCTGGAAAGATGAAGCAACTAACTCCCCCCCCCCCCCCCCCTTTTTTTTTTTTTTTTTACTCACATCCAAAATATTTGGAATCTAAAACAATTTTGCTTGGGTTTCATTCAAGTTCTGATTGAAAGTCAGCTTTTGTTTAATTTGAGCTAATTCCTCCATTCCCAACTATTATGCATGTCAACCATTTCTCAAAATTTATGACCACTTGCTTTAAAAACTGAATATTTGTAAGCCACCACCATGAACACTTAAGTGCTCTAACACATGTGGAAGAGACTTTCAAGATCTAATGAAGAGAAATAAAACACCTGGGCTGATCAGCCTCTACAGTCAGTTAGAAAACCAACATATAACCTTAGCCAGGGGTGGCTCCTGGCAGGGTGCAATGGTACAGTTGCACCCCCACTTTGATTCCTGCTTCATGCAAAGTTTAAAACCAACTGCCTGGCAGTGGCAGCAGCATTTCTATTCACGTAGTACTAAGGGAGTCAATTGATTTAATGGCTCACTGTAATCCCTTTTAACTCTGCATTCTACAGGTGTGAGCAACCCTCTCTTCTTTTTAATAGTCTTGATGTTCCACTGATCAAACTATCCTTTGTTTTGTAATTCTGCTGTTATCTGCTGCTATAATGAATCTCCTATTTCACAGCCCTGCAGATTGTTTTTAACTCATTCCAATGAAGTGATATTCATTTTTACTTTAATATTAGACTAAATAATACAGCCCTAGGTCCCTAGCATATTAGTAAAGTTCCTAGTTTATTTTTCACTGAAGAAAAATATGTGCTGTTTTATATGCGATGATGCACCCCAACATCTGCATCCCCCTTTTCAAAATTCTGCATCCACCCATGACCTCAGCTGCATGATTTACTACTATGTATCTGCTTATACTATTTTTGCAGCAGAGTGAACTTCAAATATGGGGGGACCACTGAGTAGAAAGCTCCATGATTGGCTTCCACAATGTTCAAAAGCCATCAGGCTCATGGGTTCAAATGAGCTTGGATGATAACAATTCCAAGGTGGTTATACAGTGTAACTAAACTATTTAGGTTTCATATAGGGAAGCCACTACCTGGATATTACCTAGTTGTGAACTCGAACCTTTTAAGATCATGTATATTTAAATAAATGAGCAGCTGCTGATATTGTACTGAGACACATTTATATTACCTTGACAGGGCAAGACAGGTTTCTAATCAATAGGTTAAATCTGGACACCAGTCCAATTCTAATGAACCACACTTCATCCCATACAAAGCCATTAGTGTGGAATACTGTGTATATATCACCATTAAGCATTTCAGGTGTCATCAATGGATATATTTGGCTTCAATTCCCAGTTCTAAAGCACAGGCAGGCATCAGGATGTGCTCCCAAAACCATGATATTTTAGGATGCAGTCAACATTGTTTTAATGCAGCTCCCATAGAAGTCAATGGGAGTTTTGTTGCCAACTGCAATGGAAGCAAAACTCAGGGAATACCGAGAACTTTGGAAAAATATCATTTCTGGCCCCCTCTGTCACCCCCTCTCCCCATTCCCTCCTCTTATTTCATAATTTTTAGTGTCAGTGTTTTATCAGTTTGAGTCTTACTTTTGATCTGTTCACTTGGGCCTCAACTGTTCTTTAAACACTTCAGTTGGTAGCTTCGATTGTCAAGTCCAGCCAAGCTGTGCTCAGTGCAGAACCTGAAGACAAAGGGAAATAAAAAAGTGTCTTTAAAACTTCTTGGAGCTCCCATGATCCTCAAGCCTGCTGAAAACCATTCCAGGTTGCTCTTACTTAGCAGAGGATCCTTGTCATAGCCAAGGATTGCCTAACTAGTTATATGAGCTGAAAATTGTAAGGGGGCATTGGAGGGATCTATATACCAAAGGAATCCCTAAACTGGCCAAACAATGCTAGATTTAAGCCTTATTGGGGCTGAAAAGCTAGCCCTCCAGACCAGCTACTTTTGAGCTTATGCCTTCCTTTCACAGGCTATGAACAAGCATTCACTGCACCCAGTTTAGATCTAAGAGGCTTCCTTTAAGCTGCCTAGACCTAAACTGGAAGCAGCACATACAGTAGTTCACTACTCTAGGAACAACATGGGCAGCCCGAGATAAGCAACTCAGGGTGGGAGGAGGGGCAGGTGGGCCTGGGGTGGACTTGGTGGGTCTGTGGGTGGTGGGAGAGGGATTGTCCAGTTGTGGGAGGTGAGGGGAGCTATAAATAGGCCAGTCAGGGTTGGGGAGGAGGCGTGGGAATAGCACAACCCCAGGGTTGGGGCAAGCAGCTGTGCTTTCCCAGCCCTGCGGCTGTGCTACAAATTCATTTCCTAAATCAGTTCAACACTTTCTCAATCTAAGTTTGTGCATCTCCTGAAGTGCATTAACTTAGATCAGGTGCACTATTTTTTGGCTGAATTGAGCCCTCTGAATGCCTGCACGATTGGGCATTTAGACCAACCTAATCTTATGGTTAAGTCAATCTAAAAGTAATGCCTGTATGTACCTATAGGAAATACAATCTCTTTTCCTATACTTCCCCTCTGTTGTCTTTCTCCATGTTCTTATCCCCCCAACACTTTATTGCTATTACATATTCTGTTGTCACTTCCCTCTGCTTCTGCTGACTGCTGACTCATTGAGTACCACCTTAGTTTATCTTTACATCTCTTCCCTCCGGTCACATTAACCTTTTTACATTCATGTTTGTATTTATTTCAAAGTTTGCCCAGCTAATCAGACATCAGCCCAGCAAGGAATGATCAATGGAATGCCTCCAAACTTTTCACAATCCAAATATGTGACATAATGTGTAATAAGCAACATCCACAACATAATAAAAAACCCATAGTCCTATAGGAAATGTAAAGTTCTCTGCAGATCCACTCAGACTAATTCACTCTGGGCAATTCTACATGTACCCCCTATGGTACAGTTGTTACTGCACTTGGATTTAATACTTGCTTTTTTAGCTGTTACTGTACAATCCCAGTAGTGCACAGTTATTTTTAGCAGCTACATTGCTGTAGCAATGCTACATAGTGAGCTACATAGTGAGGTAGTTCATTGCTCCGGTAACGTACTGTCAGCGTCATGGTTTGTGCCTGCCAACACCACGTCACTGTAGCGATGAGCTATGCTGCCATAGCATGTAGCTATGGTGACATCGTGTCACATGTAGACGTGCCTTCAGATTAATTCAGTGTCATAATTATTTATTTCTGATACAAATATTTTAAAACAATAAGAAAAAAGGGGCACCATGAATTTAGAAACTTAAGAATTTAGGAAACTCTATAAACAAAATTAAATCTGTGAATACAGTTTTGGAATGAGCATCTCTAATCAATGGTAGGGACCACTTACAGCATTATGACTGGAACTTGCCCTGTTGGAATTAATTACTTGGAAAATGAGATCTTGTTGCTGTTTTATTTACAAATTTGACAACATAATTCAGTGCTTATAACTATTAGAAATTAGGAAAGTTAGGATCCAGCAGCAAGTCACACAGCCCATATTTTTTCTTTCATGTTCCTAACTAGTATAAATAAATTACTGAGAACAGTAGACCACCTGAACTACACCTGAACAGGTTGAAGTTCATAAACAATGGAATTATTATATTTCATATGCTGCCTTGATGCTAATTTGATTTGGTTTACATTCTAGTTAATTACCAAGTCTAGCTGCAAGCCACACTAACAAAAAGAGTGACAATTAGTATAATGTTAATGTTACAAAGGTAAAGTCATTAAGTGAACAAGTTAAGTCTTCAATGGGCAGTTACCTTTACTAGACAATTACTTCTACTGTTACCTTTGAATTCTCACCCCTCTTTCCTCCGAAGAGACTTGCCCCTCTCCAGAAGACCCAAATTATGTGGGTTTCCAATCCTCATGAATCTGTTGGACCACTTACACACCAGTTCTGGTGTCCTCTCCTCCCCAAGACCTTGCTTGGCCATGGGACTTCATGGGGAGTTGGGCCAAAAGGGAATCCTAATGTTGGTGTGTGCTTTTTTACCTAGCACTCAAAGTGTAAAGGAGATTTTTCCTAAAGTAACACAATTTGAAGTCTAATGAAATGCTGATAGCTTTGGGAATACTTCCCTACCCAGAAACAATTGTTCCTAGTGTCCCAGAAATTTGTGAAATGGTGCTGCAGTGACAAAGCTGTCACCTTTCTTATGTTTTGAACAGAAAAGAAAAGATCCACATGTGGATCCTCCATTCCATTTGCCACTGGTTTTAGGATGTTATTATACAGCAGTGAATAAGATCAATAAAGCAGAGCTACTGGTAAACTGCCTTAGGCTTGCAGGTAGCATAAATGTGTCAGATGCCTTCAATGTTAAAGACTACATAAATATTTAGGGACTTTAGCCACTAATGAAGTGCATTAGTCCTTAAACCACTAATAGATATACATAGACAAATGCACTCAATGATTTATGTTAATGGGTAATTCCCATTTCCATCTCTGGCTTACCGAAATAGATCACAATGCACATAAGTGTGCACTTAAAATGTGGCTATGTACATTGTCTCCATCACTCTTGGCATCAATACACAGACTGCTAAACAACTTCACTACTAATCAATCAATATTTTCCAAATGCAGACAAAAGCTGGGTAAAATTCTTATGAAAATGTCAATAAACTGAATTGTTTTGAATAAAACAAGGTTTTTAATTAAATGAACAGCTTCACAAAAAGTATTTGCTTTCCAGATTGAATGTCAAATGCTTTCCAAAAAAGCCCAAACCCTAGGAACAGAAATAAACTTTCAGTTTTTATCTTAAAATGGAAATACTGCAGTCAAAAACTGTAATACTTGTATTTTAAAATTATGTTGTAATACCTTATGAAATTTGAATGCATGTGCCTCATGTCTGCAGTACTGTACTCTGTTGTGCTGCCTTATATACTGGTTTATTGTGGAAGACAGTCCTATTAGGGAGTCTGACAAATAATTCAGAATGGGAGCATGAGGTACCTAAACTATAACTCCTAGAGCAGTGTTTCCTAGCTCAGTGATTTCTGTTTCTGGTTAAACTATATTTTTTTTCTGTCAAAAAACATTTTGTGTGCATGCATGTGCATGTGTGATGTGTAGAGGCCAGGAAGTATTTTCTGATGAAGGCTATCAGTAATATACTCCTTAAGGTGCGTTTGGTATTTACATTCCACATTCTTCAGCTACTGGTCTGCAAAGGTGTGGAAATATACAACATAGCAAGTATGCAATCTAGAATCCCAGAGGTTATCTAAAATCCCAGAGAATTTAGGAAATTTCCCAAAAAATCCCATTAGTTCAAAGTCTGAACAGAAAAACAAAAGTAGTGCTCAAATGTGAACTTTTTTGGGAAGTTATAAACCTACAAAGTCAAGACAGACTACTTTGCAGTCTCAAAAACAGTTCTAGTGTAACAATGTGTTACTTTAATCTTGCACACACACTGCAGGAGACTCGTCATTACTTGAACAGGTTGTTCAGAGAGGTATGAGATTTTAATAATATTCTGAGGCCTCTTAATTTACTGGAATTAATCCAAACTTTCTTTTCTTTTTTATAAAGTGTGTTAATTCGAAGCCAAGGAGAGAAAGGGTACCTCCTCAGCCCACAGGCATAAATAAGGAAGGAGAAAGAAAGACAAGAGCATGTAGGGTGCAAAATAGCTTTAACCTTCTGCATCAACATTTTTTTAAGATACTATAGCCACTAGATCCATACAATACTAAAACATACCCATTAACTTGTCCCAGAACCATCCATAGCCACCTCAAATCTTCTGCTCTGACCCAAGTAGGTCTACCATGGAGACCACTTTTGTGGCCTGCTGGAACAATGCAGACATGCTCAGACTGTGGGTGTGTCCTGTTCAGGAAGCTTAAAGAGGTTGTGTGCTACTCTTACATCCAAGAGATAAACTTTGCTTACTACACTATCACTTTAAACACTAAAACCACATCCAGATGTACAGGCATGTGCAGTTTGTGGCACCACAAACATCTTCGTGGTGTCACAAATGGCACATGTTGCATGTTAAAATGTGCGTGGGACTGCTAATTTGCAGTGCTAGGGCAAAAAAAAAAAAGCTGGAAAAAAAAGCAGTGACGTGCTGGGACAAATACAGATACGGGGATTGCCCAGGGCTGCCTGCTCCCCTGTCTCCACACACTGCGGAGGCTCCATCTCAATGCACCCTGTGCCCTAGCCAGCCATTCCCCAGCTGTCTGGGGTGCAGAGTGCCTTGAGACAGGGGAGCTGGCAGCCCTGGGCTGGCTGCTCCCCTGTGTCTGTGTGCCTCAGTCCGAGAGCTCTGCTGCAGCCCCGGACTGGCTGCTCCCCCATCTCAAGGCACACTGTGCCCCAGCCACCTGGGGAGAGGTTGGCTGGGGTGCAGGATATCTCAGTGAGGAGGTTCTGCCATGTATGGAGATGGGGGAGCAGGCAGCTTCTGTCTCCATGTGCTGCTCCCCAGCTGGCTGGGGTGCAGGGTGGCTCAGCACAGGGTCTGCCTGCCAGGTGGTCCCACACTGAACCACCCTGTGTGCCAGCCAGCCTCCCCTGCAGCACATAATGCAGAGTGACCATGTGTCCTGCTGCGAAGTGTATGGGCAGGGGAGTGCATGGCTACAAAGAGTAGTGGCTCAAATTTGGGCTGCTACTGTTTGTTGTTGCTGCAAACACATAACCCTGCTCCTGTGGGCACAGCCTAACAGTCTTAATTCTCCCTCCACTCCCACCCACACCCAAGATGATCATATAGGTTTAAACAACATTAATTTGTTGTTCACTCATTCTCTTACCATTGGGTACCTATAGATGTGCAGGAAGGCTACTTTAATGCGCTGTAATTACAGCATGTCAGAGCAGATTCGATTAATCGAGTCTGCTGGATCGAGTCTGCTGGAGCATGCTAATTAGAGCACCTCCAGCAACCTCTGTGTCTCAATGTATCAGCATCCCTGTGCTTCAAAATGGCAGCTTTAGTTAAAGCTCCTGCTGGAATTGCAGGGACGCTGATACACAAGACACTGTGGGCACTTTAATTAGAGCAGCTCTCGGAGTTGCTATAGTTAAATGCCCCCACCCCCATCCTTGAAGCACATGTAAAAACTTCCCTAGTGCTTGAGCCTCCTCATATGTTTGGACCCCATTCAGAACAAGTATCACTAAACTCCGCTACTAATAAAGATGTGTAACTTGCAGCAACAGTAATGGGAACTACACATTCACTGATGGCTGATTAGATGTTGAATCAAGCTCTTTATCAATACTAAATTCTCACAACACAAGGAATCCTAGCTATCCAAATATGACAGCATTTGCTGTTTCTAGAAACAACTAATTCTGAAAGCAATAGCTTGGTGGCACTGCCCCTTCTGTTCAGAAAACAGACCCGGACTCTGGAGACAAAGCAGGTAAAGTTCTTCAGTGTCCTATTTGATCAGATGTGTAAGATCTAGAATAAAAAACTTACAGATATCCCCCTGTTTGAACATATACAGTCAGCAGTGACAGGTTTGTTTAACCAGTGCTAACTGCTCTGAGTGAGCCTTTATTCTCCAAACACATTGCAATACAAGTAAAACAGCTAAGCTATTCAAGACTTATAAAAGTTCCATGCAACCAGTTAAGTAAAATAAAAAATGCAAATTGGGAAGTTTATTATTTTTTCAGTGATGTATTTGACACCACCTTTAGGAGACTGAACAAAGACACACTGTCAGAAGGGAGAAACCCGCACAAAATGTTACTGTTTATTCTTCATGAATGCAGAGGTATATTTAAGCAAAGAAAGACATTCCATTACTCTCCCGAGACTTCTTCATTCAGCCGAATTATAGTGCCTACTTCATGCCACTACAGTTCAGGTTGTGTCAGCACTTCAGGTACAGACCCCATTTGCAGGAGCCTATTACTTGGTCATAAAATTCATGGTAGACAGAAACTTGGCATTACTTGGTCTCAATTCCAGAGGAATTTTATTTGAATATAATTTTTAACAAGATTTAGTCACTCTCAACTGAAAAATGGAAAATGACCAGTTACAGACATTTCTTGGCCCTTTATATAACTTAAATATTATTCTGATAAAAAAAAATATTTGCCAAGCATTTGACTGTAATATAATAGTTTTTTTCTTCAAGCCTATTTGTTGGACCCTAATGAATCACACTTCTAGCTCAGATTTTCAGCTGTATGTCCCCCACATAAACACATATGTCCGCTTCTTGGAAACCCACATTCCCGCTACCAATGCTCTTCCTAAAAAGAATTTTCCCAAAGGCCCTCAGAACCCTTTTTTCAAATGAACCTTCACAGCTAAGCTGTCAGTCGCCCCACCTACCTGTTATTAATGGACAAAACATGCTTTCAATGTTGCATGGTGAAAGGAACTGGGTGTATGAGGAAAGGGGAAAAAATAACTGAGCTGGAGAAGGAAGAATTGGGGTATTTGGGCAAGGGATTAGAAGGCAAAAGCCTTCCTATTCTGGAAGAGGAACAGGTCAGAGAGAAGTGGGTGGGAGAAAGCACCTGGGTCACCTAGCACTGGGGCAGGAAGAAGCAAGAATTATATTGAGTAATGCAAATCCCACACAACTCAGTGCTGTGCAGGTAGCAGGCTCAAACACCTGCCAGCATGGGGAAGTAAGCATCAGAGAAGTACTCAGAAGTCCTCCATGTAGCAATCTACACTGCTATCTTAAGGCACTGAAACAGCCTTGTCTTTAGCATTGCTGAAGAAAACAATAACTTCTAGGATGTTAAATTTTCATACAACAATCCCTATTTTTAAAATCAACTTATTGCATCATTAAAACTACATAACTGCCATAATTAAAACGTAATACATTTCTATGAAAGTGTGTTTTACAAAAAAAGGAAGCCTAGAAGCCTCCCTATAAAAAGCCCAACAGCAGGTTTTCTGTTAGAAAACTGCCCCACGCAGCTTTCTCCTTGTGAAAATGTAACAGAGAACACAACACTGTATGTTTAAATGTAGATTTGCTTTTACAAGTGGCCCCTGGTTTCATTTTTTTTTAAAGTGAACTTTAATCACAGGGTTTTCTATGGCAAAGTTTGAAAAGCAACTATGCTGAACTGAGGCACACAGTACATAAGCACATAGTAATTGTGGTATACCTCAAGGTTCACAGTGTATGCAATCTGATGGAGTAGGTATCTGTATGCTGTCATTTAGTGCTAGCTTACTGCTTTGAGAAGTCAGACCATGCAACAGAAAGCTCATCATTGAAGCCTGAAAAAATTACTGGTCTCAAAACCGGAATTATCTCTTTTTTGGGGGGTCGGGGGGGTCGGTGGGAGGGGTCTTTGTTTTGGTCATAGTTAGGAAAGCCATCAAAAGGTAACTGACAAAATATCAGAATTTTTATTTAGGAGGTAACAGCATGTTAAAACTATATTTTCCCAGAAAAATGCTAACTTCCCATAATACAAAAATTATAATGTTTGAGGTAAATGGATCACAATACATAGAGACTTGTAAAACACAAGTATCCTTTTATTGGAGGAGAGAGAAGTTATACAAATATTGTATTATCAGATTTTAAAAAGCTTACTAGTAAACGTGCCTACAACTTTTGTTATATAGAGATATGCAGTAATATTTTTGGTAGAAAAATAAATTATGCTGCATATGTAAACAACATTTTAAGCTATTTTATCTGCAGTATGTGAAACAAGGAAGCAAAAATGCCACAAGTGAATCAGTGGGACAGTTTACTTTTAAACTGTTATGCACTGTACTTTGCTCCATAGAGAAATCCTGTTCATATAGAAAGTTGATTTCATTTAACTAACTTTTATAACCTTAAGCAAGGCAAGCAATATAAAAAAGAACTGTGGGTTTCAGTTAGACAATCAAACACTTTAGGTATAATAAATAACACTAACTACTAAATAAACTAATTTAAACCTCACTCTCTTTTAAGAAGTAGGGTTTGTAATTATAAAGTTAATATTTTGTAGAGTCTCAAGAACACAACAGTGAGGCAGGACTAGACTATTACCGCTACATAACATACACGTATTTGGATTTATATACAGAAATAGAACATATAGCCAAGAAATATTAGCAGTCAGTGGCAGGTTCTCTCTGAACATTAATTGGAAACTCAAGAATGTTAGTCATGAGTACAATAAGAAAGCATAAACCCTTAACAAAAATGACTTACCAGACGGACGAGTTCAGCTGTTTTTCAAGTACGGAGGAAGTAAGTGCTTGTGCCCTTGTACATAGAGATCTTGTTTATTTAGCCCTTTGTGAAGGGTTTACAATCCTAGGGCTTAAATTTAAGCCAAATCCAAGAGTCTGTAAGGAGAGAGAGAAAGAGAGAGGCATGAGCAAAAGAATCTCAGCTGCTGGCTGATGCTTCTGTTCTAGGAGCATTTGAGCTATTTTCAGCACAGACGGGTTTGCCTGCAATCAGTATGAAAATGCAATACTGAACAACCAGCCTTCCAACCAAAAATCAGGAAACCCACAACAAGGTTGTTCGTTGTCCAAATTCTATTTTAAAGAAACAAAAGGAACAAGAACAAGGGGTGCTGCTGAGGAGAAACAATCGTTTTTTCTTTTTTTTAAAAAAAGCACACTTAGAAATGTTAAGACCATTTTACCTATGGGCTCCCAAAATAAACCACTGTGGCTTTTGGTTTTTTTAGACACCACTAAAGATGCTGTGCCTGCTTTACATAGGGGTTGCTCTCTTAGGGGGAAATGTGTTCTCATTTTCTCATTTGCATTCAAGTGTGTTAGATCTAGCTAGCATGAGTGTTTGATGACAACTGTCTAAGATTGAAGCCAGCAGTTATTTCCAGCTTGCAACTTAAATTTTGGGTTTCATCAACTATGCTATTTTTTAACATAAGTGGCCTGAGGCTGTTGATACTACAGCTCCTGTCTGTCAGTGGGGACCAAAGGGCATTTATTAACTTGATATAGTAGACGTTCTTCCTCTACCCCAGCTATTGCAAAAACTTGGGAGAATTAAGTGTCAACTCAACTTAGGTTAATAAATCATAGAAAAAAATAACCTTAGATTTTTTTGCTTTCTGGATGCAGGGAAGGCCATTACTTTGGGGTTATAGGCAATGTCAGCAATCAAAAATCAGCAAAAAACAGTCATTCTCAGTTAACTTTCTGAGGTACTTCTGTCACATGAAGAAACTTTTCAGGCTGTTTTCTATAAATTTTTCCTACCAATTAAGACAGGCACAGCCTACTGTGCGTCATCAAGACAACTCTCCACATTCCACCACAACATTATGTTCTGTCTTTTACAACTCAGCTATTTCCCTTAGATGGAAGAAGTAGTGATCTAAGGTTACTTTCTAATTCACTTTCGAGTAGGCAAACTATAAAATGCTTTCAGTATATTTTCAAATCTAGCTCAGATTTCTATATAGCTGGTTAGTCATTTGAATGTGTGTTATAAGATCAGTCATGGGACTGCTACAACATATGATTTTCTCAGTGTATTATACACAATAGCACTTGAAAAATGTTTTATGGATAACTGAGACAGGATGTTAAACAAAAATGCAACAACCCAACAAAACAGGTTGACATTTGCTATTGTCAACAGAAACAAATAAGCACATACTCATTCCCCACTACTGTCCTATTAACAAGGACCCACCATTATTCACACTCTGATGAAACTATCAAACTATGCTTTTTCTTTTCTTTTTTCATTCATGTGCTAAGGGAAAAGATTTTTTTCAAAACTGATCCTTATACTTGTTAGTGTTTCTATTAGAAATAAATTAACTAAAAAAGAAGTCAAATTAAACATGATTGTATCTTTATTCCAAAGGTCAGTTCTTATTTATACAAATATGCTTACACAATAAAAAAAATGATGCAAAAGGGAAATCTTTAGCTCTTTCTCAATTGTATGAAACTTAGCACATCAATCTAGGACCCTTATTTTCCACAAAATTCAAAGAGTTCTAAAGAGAGTTCTGTTATACTTGACATGTATGGACAGGGTCATTTTAGGACACCCTATTCTGATTGGGTTTGACTTTTTTTTTCATTTAGTTAACTCTCTGAATGCTGAATCAAATGCAAAGTTGTGACTTAAAGGGGTACTAGTAGTCGGAGTAGACACTGTAGGCTATAAATACAAATAGGCAGACTTGTATATACAGAATCAGTGCAGGAGAAGGAGTCACTATTCTAGATACCATCTTTTCCCTACTACTTTTGTATGATAGGAAAGAGGTTAAGCTACCAAGCACTAGTGTGTACACAAGTCCTCATACCACACACTTACATAACCAAAAAAACAGAAGGATCATTCATTAAAACTATGTCTTGGTACATGACTATTAATGTGGATGTATTACAGAGGCTATGATTTTTAATGTGTGCTGCTTTGCAGTACTATATTTCTTTTTTGAAACAATGTTCAGAAAAGACAACTAGGTACTGCATTAAAACCCCCTGATTTACCAACAGCACACAATCTATTTTGGCACCTTAATTATTTGTTATATTTTCTCTACAACTGATACAATGTAAATTATAACTTACCCGCTATCTTTTATAGCATTTATAAACTCCACTCAGTGGCACAGCTTTGGTATACATTAATAATTCATTTCAACTACTAGACATAAATCTTCCTCGATTATGGTTTGTTATGGGGAATGTTTTATAGGCTGTAAATATTACTGAGCAGTGACATACAAACCATGTGGCTATTACCAGGCCAGATATAATTCCTACATTTATTAGAAAAACACAAATGAGCACAATCATCAAACGTGAGAAATTCATGGCTAGATTCCCATCATCTCTGCAGAGAGTGCTACATTGTTTTTCAGGCAATGATAACATTATTTTCCCTTTTACCAACACTGGCAACTCTGACACAAACGTGCTTATATAATTGCTTTATTCGCATATTCTGGCATCATTTAATTAATGACTGTTACTAACAAGATAATAGTACATTCTGCTGAGTGTAACCATGCTGAGTATAACCATCCAGTTCAAGACTTTATGCAATTCCATGACTGGATACATTTTAACAAGCGATTCCAGCAATCCTGATCATTGATATCTGGGTGGTTTCACAGCCCCTTTGATTCACAGCAGGTTGCTGAGTATAACCAAGTTGCAGTTTTTATTTCAAATGGTTCTACTTCTCCAGTCTGCCAGATTCATCAGTAGTCCCAAGCAGTGGTTGGTGCAGCTAAATATATCCCAGCTAATTCGCAACCCCTAGCATTCACAGGGAGCTAAGAAATCTAACTCTGTGAGAAATCCAGGTCCTACTTTGTTAGGAATCTTCTGTATACATTATACAGCAATTAAACCAATTAAAAACAACAACTACAGCCATCCACCATCACTACAGAGTACATTGTCTCTGATATATAATGGTACAGTTTTTATTTTATAAAAGTTTTGTGGGAATAATGCAATGCTGGTAGTACAATACTTTCACAAGAAATAAGTTCTTAGACTAATTTTCCAGCCAGGACATATGAACAACTCCCAGTCAAGTAAATGGGAGTGGTCTATAAATACAGAGGCTGGAGTGTTTTTCAACTCTTGGAAGTTCTCCAAGTTAGTTTGTAAACTATGCAGATACCATATTTTAAGCACAATATAACTGGGTACAATTGATGTTATTGATCCATATATTAGTATATTAGCAAGGTTGTCTGTAATTTTGTGGAATGGCTTTGATGGTATTGTCTTCAATATTACAAGATTGACTCAAGAGTTCTTGAAAAGTGTTTCTTCCATCTTGAGTTGATGATGCGGCTGTCTTTAAAGAGTGTTGGACCTCAGAAAAATGGTTCCTTGTGCGCTTAGTACCTGAAGAAACTACTATGTGTATTGAGTCTGTCCTCAAACTTTTGAATCTCTGTTGCCTTGTCCTCGTACCACTTGTTCTTTCACACACGGTTTTTTCTCTCGCTCTCAAGGTTTAATATGGCAATAAATTTCTTGCTTCTGCTTGGAGTTGATGTCATCCTACCAAGCTTTGAAGGCTCTTCTTATTCTGCCAGGGAGAGCTGGAATTTCCCAATCATTCCCATCAAATTGATCCTGATATTTCTTTGTGGAGAAGCCTAGAGATTCTTTACACATCTCATGGATGCCTTTCTTGAACTCTCGTAGGCTGCTTGCAGACGTTAAAGCCCTCCTCTCCCCCCCAAGCTATAACTTACCAGAAGACACAGCGTGTTACTTTGAATCTATACAGATGCTGCAGAGCTGGGTCAATCAGCTATTAGCTAAATGTGCCAAAAAAGCCCCACTAAAGCTTCTGATCTATACAGATGTTGGGCAAGTGGGGTCAAACTAACAGGCTGCCTCTTCTGGGCATGCACTGAGCTCCGCATGGGGGCACATGGAGTTTAAAGTAAAGCACCGGGTTTGTTTCTTAGCATCTGCAAGCAGCCCTAGTGATCAATGGTGTCAAGATCACCAAGGAGGTCAGACAGCTTTTCACTAAGGCACTGCTGAAGACTATTTTTAGCAGGGTCTTTCAAACACTCGATATTGAACTTCTTCCTTGGTAGCTTCTTTTGTTCATGTCATTTTGGGATGATACAAATGGATATGACTGAACATATCAAATGATGATCTGTCCAGAAATCATCTGCACCAGTCATTGCTCTGGTGATATGGACATCACAACAATCCTGGGCATGCACTACGACATAATCAGGTGCCAGTGTTCTAAGTGGGGATGCATATCTTCCATTTGTTGCTTTGGTGGAATAAGGAGTTTGTGTTGATGAAATCATGTTCTGAATGCTCATTCAGGAGATGTGTAAGTATGACTGTATATGTAGAAAAAGACCATACTTTGGGTGGTCTGGCAAACCTCATGGGGTCCATGGAGGAGGTTTTGTGTACGGAAGATTGGAGGAAAATGTCATAGGATAGCACAAAGTGAAATATTTACAAGAACCCAACACATTGTAAGTACAAAGTATGAATAAATTCAGTCCTACAATGGCATATTCCTTTAAAGACATCTGTCAACTTTTTTTCTGAGATTCAACTAAATTAGTGAGGTTAAACGTAGTCTCATGAAGGATGCATGCTTGTGCAACAAACTGCTAGAACTCCAGCCAATCAAGGAATATTTAACCCTGTTTGCATGTGCACATATTTAATATAATGCAAATGTAAAACTGGACTAGTCCTGTTAACAAAACATTACATATGATGAAGTGAAGATACCTATGAGGATAATTATGAAAAAGCCGGGCAGCATTTGGGACAAAGGAGGGAATGGTTGTAATGACTGAATGGCATTGCTAAGCCTCACAAAAAATAAACTTCACATCTTGCTCAGTCTCTGCTAGCACTCAACACTTGCTTAGGGCCATTCAGAAAGGTGGAATGGTTAGTGACTAAGTTACCAGTTGTCCCAGCTGCTCAAAAAGAAATAAAGAAAACGTGGAAACTTGATTAGTTATTTCAAACCACAGGGTGTAATGTGTTCTGAAGAGGTAGTACCCAGAAGTATAAATTCTTTAAGGTTATTGCGAGATTTAGAAAGCAAAACTCCAGTTTTAACCAAAAAACCTGCAAAAACTTGAAGCTGGGTGATGGGGATGAGGGGCAGAGAGAACAGGGGGGAAAGAAAAACCCACATAACTTGATTACTAATGGCAAATGTCAACAAGAGAGCCCTTCAAGAATTGTCTCCACAAATCACACAAAATCAGGTGAAAGGTGCATGCCTTTAATCAGTAGACAGTTTTTAAAAGTATAGCGTTAGAAGCAGCAATCAAATTCCGGCTTTTCCATTTGACACTGTTTTGTATCAGATCTGTGACATGGCTGACATCCTCCAAAAACCTGATGAGTCAAATGATTCATTTGGTAATACATAGACCCTAAAGTTTGTAAGATATATTCCTAATAGTTTATTGAAGCAATCTTGTTTTTAGATACAGCTGTGCCAGAGCACTCAGTACAAGAATACTTCAGGCATGACATTGCAGGAAGGCGTCAATGATTTCCATACCCCATAAGAACAGTATTTGGCAATCCATTCGGACATTACCATGGTGAAGACAGGAAAGAATCCCACTGTCATGGATCTAACACAGTGCAGTTTATAACTGGTGGGCTACACTGTTTCTCCGACGAAACTCTTATGACTTAGAAGATGCCTGAAAAACCTGTGCCTGGACATTTATAATGCTGAAGTTTATTAAAGGCCCTGCAATTAATTTTTTATTTTTTGTATTGCTCTATTACATGGGTTCCATTTAATAGTCGTCTTTCTGTCTGGAAAATAGAGAGGCCTATTATGAAACAGAACAAAACAAAAAACTATATTAACAATTTAGAACAGAAGTACAGGTGTTATTTATTTTTCCTGAATGATCAATTGTCTCCTTTTGCTGATTCCTTCAATAATTTGTTTTTGGTGGCATATTAGCCTACCTTGCTGATGTCTTTAGGTGGTAAAATGAGTTGAAGATTTTTAGGTGGAACAGGAATGTTCTGCCCTTGTGTGGTTCCCCAGAAAAATACTTGGAAATTATGTTCAGGAAAATTATGAAGAGGAAACAGAGGAGTTTCCTGTTGGCTCAGATTTCATGGAGAGAACTGAGGAGCCAGCCAGAAATCATCAGGAATATCTGAACATCTGAACATTGTAAGTCAGTGTCTGAGGGATTTTGCACCCAGCTATGGTACTATTTTCCTGATGAATTCAGAGGTATAAAAGAAGCAAATCAGAAAACCCTATGTCCAACATGCTATTGGTTCAACAGCACTGACTAGACTACTGTACGCCAAAATGACACCTGAAGAGAAACTAGAGATGACTGACTTTTTTCCAAACAGGAATTGGGCAAATGTTGGCTGTCTCTAAGGATGACAACATAAACTTTAGTTCCTGGAAACTTGAAAGTTTTTTCTCATTTTTATCTTTGAAATTAGATGAGTCAGATTCTCTTTCAAAAGGTTGAAAATAAAATGAGATATTGCCTGTCAACTGAAAAGTGACTCAGAACTCATATCCCATATCCAACCTCTGGAGGAACACCTTCTTTCAAGGAGAGGCTCAATCCAATGCTAAACTGTGTTTGTTTAAAACTTGTGTACATTTTTTAAAATTTGCTTTTCAAACATCAGTTTAAGTCAGTATTTCTCATATAATCATAACAAAATCTCACCTTCTCAGTCAGGATGTGGACACACATTAACTCAACCATTTCAAATCATCACTAATTGGGAACTGGTTCACAACTGCGTGTGAAGTGCTGTGGCTCCCACATTGGGTGTGGGAGTGAGCACCCAGCCCATCATGCCTTGCAGTAGGCAAGTGGGGGGGAAGAAGTGCATGCACCCATACTTTGGGTTTCCAGAGATGGAGTGACATGTGTCTGGGGGTACTGTCACTTTTCTGCTTTTGTCTCTCTCCTAAACTTGAATTCAATAAACTTTAGTAGCCTGCAACTAACCAAAGTCTTTAGTTTGCTTCCCTAATTTGGAGTGCCTGCAAGGGGTGGGGCAACAGGGGGACAGGAGGGAGTACTTGGATCCAAGTTTTTAGGTTCCCAAGGGCTGGAGGGCTGATAAAGGTAGCAATTGAGTAGGGAGGGCAAAGCTGGTTGCTTCTATTGAACAAGCTGTGCAAGTAAACTCACTGATAAAAAGTGCCAGCAAAAAGGAAAAAAGGGGCCATTCATCTGAGTGTAGTTGCAGCAGTGAGGGTAGGGGGAGATGCCTGGAGGACCAGCCAGACCTGTGTCATAGAATGCTTGATGTCTACATTGGACTGGTTCAAAAGAATACTTGATTTTCCAGGCAGTTTTAAACTAAGACAACAGGCTTCTATGTCTGTCCATTTCAGGTTTAAACTTCATTCAAACTGGTCTAAGTGTTAGAGGTGTCCATACCCTCAGCGTTTGTGAATCTAAGACAGATGCAAAAAAACCCCAAGCATTTTGATTGCAGGAAGTTGTCATTAACTCTGAAAGTCTCAGACTACTTTTTCTTTCTCTCTGAAATGTTATGGATTTAAAAATAGGAAATTCTAGGGGAGGAGAGAGAGAGAGACAGGTCAGCATACTTCACATACGCTACGACCCCTAATAATGCTTTTGGTAGAGGAAGAAAATCTCAAGATGTCTTTGAAATGAGTTGCTAATAACTTCAGGTCCTTATCAATCACCTCTCATAAAAATCAGGTATAAGGTAAAACCTTGACCACTGAAGTCATTGTCAAAACTTCCATTGATTTCAGTGGTGTCGGGATTCCATCTCTGCAAATTATATTAGTCAATCAGCAAAAATACTCAATGCACTGTAAGTGTTTAATTATTAAAAAAATGAAATATGGCTTTATGGTTAAACCATTCACCTAAAAATTATGATGTAATTTATTTTAGCTTGTTAAATACCCACTGACTGCATTAGAACAGGATAACAAAAATCTAATGTCTTAAGAGGCTAGTTAAAAGAGAAATGTTACCTACTCAAAGATTTATAGAAGCTTTTTATTAATCTGTGTTAATCCATATCTCATATCTATGCCAACTGCATTTAAGATGGCACCAGGCCACATTATTGTTGTCCTAATGGACTTAATAATGCAACAACTGCAGCTATCTTTGATAAATTGCACTGAGAGAATTGTGTGCCTGTTAATGCTATTCTGCTACTAAAAATGACTTACCTTTTCTCCACCATTAACAGCAAATATTTAAGGAAAATGAATGCGTAAGAGTATCTTGCAGGAAATACAAAACAGAAGCTTATTGTTTATCAGATTCTCTGCATTCATTGCCTGCTCATTGTTTCAGAAACTTTATACAAGGTCAGTTTTCTTAGAACACAATTACACCAGAAAGCATTTGTAGTTATTGTATGTTTTCTTATTACAGATCTGGCCGTGAACTTGTGACATGAAATAAGTAAAGGCAACAGGAGATTAGAGAACCCAGCAACTCCAAACCTAGACAACTGGGGCTGGATTCCAAGAATGTATTAAGGACAAAACTGCCATTCTCAAAGTACCCACTTAGCTGTCCTCTAACCTTGAAGTTGCCTAAGTTTTTTAATTAAACCTTCCAGGTGTCTCAATTCTGGTTCTAGGCTCTCCTTGAAGTATTGCAGACTGCATTTACTTCCTGTTTTGATCCATAAGGTAGATGTTCCTCTGCCTTTTTCCTTTGATGATCCTGATCCATTAGGCCAAGGGTGCTCACTCTATGGCCTATGGGACAGATCCAGCTCACAGAACCACGTAACTTGGCCCACAAGGCTCCCTCCAGGTCCGGAAATTTGGCTGTGGTGGCAATTAATGCTGCCACTGCTCCCCCACTGCCAAATTTTCAAGTCCCGTGGGCCATATGTTATGGCCCTATGTGCCAGATGGCTCCAATGAATGGGGCCAAGATATCAGGCCTGTTCTGCTGTGCAAAGGGCTGGAATTGGGGCCAGGATGGTGGGGCTGATCTAGCACACAAAGCTGAGGCCTCATCCAGTGTGCAGGGCTAGGGCCTCATGCCAGACTGCACCTGTACATCAACTCCACACTGAATCTGGTCCACAGACTGATCCTATGAACTGGATCTGGCCTGAAGACCAACCCTAAGCACGAGATCCAGCCCACAGACTGACCCTACACCGCTCATCTGGTCTGCAGAGTCAAAGGATAGGCACCAGTGCATTAAGTATTTTCATGCTCTGCACAAAACCAGCTGGAGGAGGAGGTGCTGCTACTAACTCTACCTTTATGCAAGTGTAAGGATTACAAAATACAAAGTGCACAACCCCTCTGCATTCACCACACACACATGCGTGCATGCACACACACACCTGTCCATCAGCAACACCTACTGTGAGGTACTTGCCATTAAATTTTCCTCAGTGAAGAACAGTGAATAAAAAACAGTCTAAATGTTTCTTTTTACTACAATAACAAATAGATAACAAACAGTGACTGCAACCCTTACAAAGAAAACCTTTAAAAATCACACATATGCACATAATAACACAGGTTAAAACCATCTACTCTGGAGCCTCTGAATGGATCCGATGCGCTTGTGTTATTTTTTTCTCCCAGCAGGATACACACCTCTGTGGTTGAGAGAAGTCATCCAAATTTCTCCTCAATATCCTTCAGTTCCTGGGATACTAGACAGATTTGTTACCCGCTTGCTAGCAGGAGCCAGGACTCACCCAGCCCTGACCAGTCAGCGTTTTCAAAAGGACAGTCCATTTCAGTTGATTAGATGCTGCCCCTCTTCCCAGAGCTCTCTCAAACTACTCCACTCCTAGCCCCAGCTGCCACACACTTTCCAACCTGGTCACTGGTTAGTGTTTACCTCCTGGACCTCCATGGCACACCCAACATGGCCAGCAGCCACCACCATTTCCCACCGAGCATGGTCAAGATGGTCTCACTGACTTTTCTGCAATGGACACATTGTTCCCTTGTATAGTACAAGGGGGTTATAAAAATACACAGTTGTCTCTCCAAGGATAGGAGACATCCTCCATAGCCTGAGAGGATTCATACCACATCTTCTTGAAGGAAGAACCCCTATCCATTATTGGATATTCTCCCATTTCACATGCCATGGAATAATTAAACATTTGTTGCACCAGAGACAGAGAAAACACTGCAGTGAGCATGATGCACTGCTTTGTTATGAGCTATTACCCAAAAAAGCGAGTATCCGGGCTCTAAGTCCCTACTCTTACATCTAAATATTTAATCCAGTGAGTATTGAGTTTTAAATAGTATAAAACTAGTGATATCTTATTGGTTTTACAAAGTGTTTAAACACCTACGACTTAGTAGGGCTAACAGAAACCTGGCGGGATTTGTCCCACGACTGGGCGGTACATATTGAGGGTTATAGATTGTACAGAAAGGACAGGGTGGGGAAAAAAGGGGGAGGGGTTGCGCTCTATGTCAATGAGCAATAAACGTCAACCCTCATCAAGACGGAATCCAAGGATGAGGAAGTAGAAGGATTGTGGGTTAGGCTACATGGGGGGCAAGGAGAAAGGGATTTGGTGGTAGGGGTCTGCTACAGACCCCCACATCAAGGGGAAGAAATAGATGCAGGGCTCCTGAGGCAGCTCACGGAGACCATAAAAGCTAAAGAGGCGGTAGTCATGGGGGACCTAAACTACCCAGAGATCTGCTGGGAGACACAGACGGCAAAGTCCCACCGCTCACACAGGTTTCTAACCTGTGTAAAGGACCTCCACCTGACACAGGAGGTACATGGTCCCA
>NW_005841846.1:5119225-5122909 GCF_000455745.1 Alligator sinensis | reverse complement strand
CTAGGGAGGAAAAATGTCCGGCACACCTACAGCCTAGGGAATGACCTGCTGGGTGGCATGGAAGTGGAAAGGGATCTTGGAGTCCTAGTGGACTCCAAGATGAACATGAGTCGGCAGTGTGACAAAGCCATCAGAAAAGCCAATGGCACTTTATCGTGCATCAGCAGATGCATGACGAATAGGTCCAAGGAGGTGATACTTCCCCTCTATCGGGCACTGGTCAGACCGCAGTTGGAGTACTGCGTGCAATTCTGGGCGCCGCACTTCAAGAGGGATGCGGATAACCTGGAGAGGGTCCAGAGAAGGGCCACTCGTATGGTTAAGGGCCTGCAGACCAAGCCCTACGAGGAGAGACTAGAGAAACTGGACCTTTTCAGCCTCCGTAAGAGAAGGTTGAGAGGCGACCTTGTGGCTGCCTATAAGTTCATCACGGGGGAACAGAAGGGAATTGATGAGTATTTATTCACCAAGGCACCCCCGGGGGTTACAAGAAATAATGGCCACAAGCTAGCAGAGAGCAGATTTAGATTGCACATTAGGAAGAACTTCTTCACAGTTCGAGTGGCCAAGGTATGGAACGGGCTCCCAAGGGAGGTGGTGCTCTCCCCTACCCTGGGGGTCTTCAAGAGGAGGTTAGATAAGCATCTAGATGGGGTCATCTAGACCCAGCACTCTGTCCTGCCTATGCAGGGGGTCGGACTCGATGATCTATTGAGGTCCCTTTCGACCCTAACATCTATGAATGTATGAATCTATGAAAACTTGGTACACTCCCGTGCTGAGCCCAGCACATGACCAGGAGAGGCAACACCTTAGTTTGACCAGACTTGCCTGATGTCTATATAGATCAGGCACTTTAGGGCATGTGTAGATGAAAAGGGGGCCATAAATTGAAATGGTGGGTTTTAAAAAACACTGCTTCAATTTAGGGCTGATTAAACCTCCATGTCGTGCACACACCCTGCTGACTTACCTGCCTCTCTGGCGGGGAGGAGAGAAGTCCCTGGGCTGCAGGTGGGACTGGTGCTTCCCTCTGTGGCAGCAGTGCCCCCCCCCCAGGTGGTACCTGCCCACAGGCACCCAGCTTATGTGGTCCCGTGGGGCACCAAAGGCTGCGGAGGGAAGCACTGGGCCCCTGTGCAGCTCAGGCAGGCAGGATCCAGAGCGGAGGAAAAATCAGGCTTGATGCTTTTATTGGGCAGACCCTGCTTTCCCAGGCTGCTGCCAGGCTGTCTGCAGGGCTTCCTGCAGAGGCATGGAGCTGCACAGAGCCTGGTGCTTTGCTCTGCAGCTTTAGGGCAGCAAACTAAAACTCTCTGGAGAAGTTTGAATTTGCTGCACCCCAAGTCATTTAAGGCACATTACACTGCCGAATTCCCTACAGCGGCTGGAATTAATGCGCAATACGCTGCCGAGGTGTGCAAACACCAACACCATTAAAGCTGTGCAAAAGCGTTTATCCTGCTTTAAAATGTCATGCACACATGCCTCTTTTTTCCATCTATACACGGCCTTAGTTGGGCTTTTTTGGTGCTTTTATCTAATAGCGGATTGAATCAGCTTTAGCTAAAAGCACCCAAAAGCTCCACTGAAGTGCCCAATCTATACAAATGCTGGAGAACCAGGTTGAAGTAACACACTGCATCTTCCAGTACAGCACTTTTAAAAATAAATTCTAACATCTGCAAGCAGCCATATATGCCTCTCTCAGGGATGTAAATTCTCTTATGGTGGCAAGCTGGCTAAAGGATGGTATTACAAGGCTAAGCATTGTGATGTTCTTTTTGGGGGGTTATTGCCTATCATTATTTAGGAATAACTACTATAAGAGGTTAAGTTTCAAGCCTAGTGTAAGCTGCATACTTGTTTTCCATGCAGTAGGCCTAATTCTGGTCCTTCTGCATCCTCACAGAAAAAAAAAGGTCAATTTAGCAAAGGCAAAATTAAAAGGATCTATATGAACAACATTCCCAAATTTTAATTCTTAAAAAGAATGGAAATTTAAAAGTTGTTACTGTTGATGGAATAAATACAGGGCATTGAAACTTGATACCATCTTAGGTCTTCATGAACTGAATTCGAGATAGACAGGATATGGGGATGAAGAAGGAACATGATACTTGTGAACAAGGCTTCTCAATACAGAAGTAGGAAAATTGTAACCCAATGATAGGCAAACACAGATATTTAAAAAGAAAAAAAATCATTATTTTTACACTCATGAATGTTCCTGTTAAAAATTAATTTGTTTTTTCGAGTACAGTCAAGATGATTTGGTATCTGATAATATGGCATAAAGCCATATGCATGCAAACCATGAAGGAATCTAGCTATGGCTATATAAACTTTGACCTGTTGGTATGTATATAAATAGAGTTAATACTGATAGAGATGAATTTATCTTTTTCCTGATGTGCTTGTTCAAGAAAGCTTAGCTGAAAAAGCAACATTTGGATTTCAGCAATGCCCTGCATTTTCATTCAGTTTCCTACCTGGATTCGTCTAAAAACAGGGAAAGTCAAAACAGTCTGCTCAAGGTCATAAAATGAATTACTAGCTTAACGCATCTTAGAAGCTGGAATCCTCTGTATCCCTAGTTATTGATCTGGAGAGTTCTCCCACATTTACCCAATCAAAACTTGCAGTCATTTGTCCTCCAGAGTTTATAGGGCCTGATAAGCATAGACCAGGAGGTAGCCAAACTGTGCATCCAAATATAGTACGTACAGGGATCCTCAAAATGCAGAATGGTTCTGGTCATGTTTCCAGAGATCTTATAGTAGGGCTTGTATTCTAAGTTCTAATGTCTTCTGCAGGGATGGCCAAAATATGGCCTGTGGGCCAGATTCAGTCTACCAACTGATTGTATCTGAACTGTGGGCAGGTGGCCGCCAGCTCATGGGATCTGGGCTGCAGGCAGCTGGCGGCTCCGGCCGTCACATGGTGTTGGGCAGGTGGAGCTGTTCCCACTTTGCTGGGCAGGCAGCCGGGACTACTTCAGTTCAGCGCTGATGTGGTGGCATCAGCTGTGGACCTGGGTGGATGCCCTGATTCCAAATGAGAACCTGCTGGGTGCATCCACAGCTGATGCTGGCGACTGCCCAGAGCTGCTTCGGCTGTGCTGGGTGGGTGCTGGTGAAAGCTGCAGACCACAGGCAACATGTGTGAATGGGAGGGGGCACCCCCCCCACCTCCTCCCCAGATTTCTGCACTGATACTGGGGACTGGAGCTGCATGATTTCTGGGCTCTCGGTGGGGTGCTGGGCTGCATCCCAGCCAAACCTAGCAAGTGGTAGCAGCAGTGGCAGCATAAGCATGGAGTTGTGTCTCCTAGCTGTCAGCACTTACATTTTATCTATGCTGTGGACGGGGCCTGCAGGTTCTGGTTGGGGATGGAGATCAGTGCATGCTGCAGCTCCAGGCGGTTTGTGCGTGGGAGAGAAAGATGTGGCCATTGAGAGGACACCAACACTCATTAAGTGGCCCTCCAGCCAAAATAATTGCCTACCTCTGGTATAGTGGAAGATTTAGGACAGGGCTATCCAACTTCTGGATGGAAGAGAGCCACACAGGCAACCTAGCCCCTCTCCACATGGACAGCCCAGCTCTTTGTCTGCTGTGTGCACCTCACCCAGTGGAGTATTGAATAGAAATTGAGGATGGAGGGAGGGGGTCACTGCAGCA
>NW_005841846.1:5095304-5119215 GCF_000455745.1 Alligator sinensis | reverse complement strand
CAGACTGGGGAGCCACATGTTAATCCTTTGCAGGCTGGAGAAGGGCTGTGGGCTGCCAGCTGGACAGCCCTGATTTAGGAGATCTGTCACTTCTAATGCTTACATGTTTTGCATAATTCAGCGAGGTGTTCTCTCTAAGCATATCACTGAGGCAGCAAACTTCTTGCTCGCTTTCTGAGGAGAAAATTATAAACAGGATTTTGTGGCTATAAAAGCCCCAATAAGGCTGTCACAACTATATTTTACGCAAGTATCACTTACAAGGTTACATTGGTCCTTCTTTTCCTCTGACAAGTTTGTAGACGAAGCTGACTAATCCACACAATAATCCACAAAATGTAAATAGAAAGTTCTATGTCAAATGCAAGATCAACAAATCAAATAATGAAAAAACTGCTCCTTAGTGGCATCTAAAATAAAGCAATTTAGCTCGCAAATTGTTCCTAGGGCAACTTGTTCTATTGCCTTACTGTTCTTAATAGTTAGAAAGTATTTTTCTGGAATGTAATGTAAATATACTTTGCTGCAGTTTAAACCAATTGCTTCATGTACTGTTCACTGTAGCAAAGGAGAAGAGTTGTTTTCCTTCTTCTTCATGGCAGCCTTTCTAATAATTGAAAATTACTATTGTGTCTCCCCCACCAACCTTAGTCTCCTTTTGTCCAAACTAAAAAAATCACTACTTTTCCCCTCATATCATCCACATTATAATCCTTTTATCATTTTAGTTGTTTGCTCTTGGATTCTTTCCAGCTTTTCCACATACATCTTAAAGGCAGTGACTACTGCCCAAAAGAGTATGGTATACTCTACCAGTGCCAAACAGAGTAATGCCATTGCTTCCTGTGTCTTACATACGCTACTCTGTTTATGCAGCACAGAACAACATAAGAATTTTATTTTTGCAACTGCATCACAGTGCTGAGTTATGCTGAGCCCCTGATCCATCATAACCCCTCAAAGCTCTCTCAGCAGCACTACTACCCAGCAAATTATCTCCTATTTTGTATTTCTATGTGGTTTTACGTCCCTGGATGTAGCACATTGCAGTTTTGTTGTTGAATTTCATTTTGTTGTCTAGTGCCCCATTTTCCAATTTACCTAAGTCCTCTGAATTCTTCTCTCATCTTGCAGTGTTTGCAGCTCAGCTCAGTTGGGTCATCTGCAGGCTTAATCAGGAAGCATACTATTCCAGCATTCAAGCTTTTAATAAAAGTGTTAAACAACACCAGATCCAAAACAGACGTCCTGGGAATTCCAGTTGAAACCTACGGCCATTCCAATATTGATTCATTACTCTTTGCTTCCAGTTTTTTAGCCAATTTTGTATGCACCTCCCAGTGGTTCTATCTAGACTACTTTTCTCCAGTTCACTTATAAGAATGTAAGTGGGACAGTCTCCAAAGCCTTATTAAAGTCCAAGGATGTTATGTCCACAGCATTCTTTTCCTTCACCAAACAGTTTATCTTGTTAAAGAAGACTATCAAGTTGGTTTTGCATGATTTGTTCTTAACAAATTCATGCAAACTGCTTGTGATCATTCCTCCTTCAAGTGTTTACAGATTGTTTTATACTTTATGACCATTTACAACCAATTCCTCTTTATTTGGCAGAAGGCAGATAAATTGTGCAGAGAGTACAATGTGGGGGTTAAGAACTTAGTAGACATTTGGGTTTTGCTTATTCTTTCAGCAGATTTCTGTCACAACCCAAGGGTGTGATTTTTGTTTGTGTGCGCTTCGGCACTGCTGAATTATTTCCCACCACTTGTAGCTTTCTTTGCAGGGTGCATTTCTGAGCTGCAGAAAGGAGATGCACGTTGCAAGGAGTTCCCGCCATTTGTATTCAAATTTGTGCCCCACTATTGGCCAGTTCTAAATTATTCCTACGTGGTGGCTAGCGATTGGCTTGCTAGCCGTATAAGAGGCTTGAGTGGTTTCCGCCCAAGTTGGAGGACTCCACAACCATCAGGAGGAGGAGAACTTCACGTCTCGTGAAGATCTCTAAGCGCTGCAGAGCCTATCGGACCCAGCGTGCATCTCAAGAAGGCTATAGGGGTCTGATCAACCTCTCATCTCTCCCTGTCGCCGCCTGATCCCTCGACGTACCCTTCCCTGCGCGCAAAGTTCCATGGAGCCTAGCAAACTTCGTGTGAGTGAATCCAGAGCTCTACCTGGGTTTCGAGTCCTGCAGTTTTTTTCTTCCCGTCGCCAAAACCCAATTGCGACGTACTCCTGAGGTTTCTGTTCATCTCCCATCACCGAAACCCCATTGCGACATACCCTTACGTTTTGCAGGTTCGAGATTTTTGTTTTGTTTTGTAACCGCAACTCAAGCAAGTTTTCCTGCCTGCACCGCGACCATCTTCGGTGTAAGTAAAATAATCTTAAATCAACCACTAAGCGTCCATGCCTAATTCTAGCGTGCCGCCTGTCTTCTCTGACCCGGCGTGTCCAGGCTGCTGGCCACAGCCCGCCGCGCGAAAAAGGGCCTCGGACTGTTCCCAGCCCGCACAATTTCGAGAAAGTTAAAATCCCTTATTAATATTAGTATCATCTTAAGCTTTAGATTGTCTTTTACCTGTGTGACAAATACCTCATCTATTTTTCCTGCCTTGTCACTCCATAGTAGACCCCCTGTCCTGGTACGACTATTTTGTGTCTTCCCTGACATTGACCTCACCTCGTTTTCACCCACATACATTCAGATCTGCTGCTGTTTCCTCTTGGACCTGGGAGCAAGCATAAGTATCACCTCCCTTCCCTCCCTCCCCTGAATGCCCCTTCCTCCCACTGTATATCCCTCAAAGATACTCTGCAATTTATCCTCTTGTTTTTCCTCTTGCACTTTCATCTGTGCCATCTGATGACTTCCCTAGAACTGCTTCAGTCTTTCTTCATAATGCATGCAGGGTTATCCAGGGTTATCATCCCTTGGTAATGAATACATTGTGACCAGTAGAATTCTTTGGTATACCCTGTAGAACCTAGAGTAAAGCCCTTCTCACCATGTTAGCCAGACAGTGACGACTCTTCCCAGCTCTCATCAGACCTTATCTCTGGATAGCAATCACCTTCAGCAGAATAGCAGCTGCTGCCAAAGAACCCAAATTATTCTTCTTGACACCACCTTCTGAGCTTCTTCGTGATACCACACCATTTCCTTCCAGGGTATAAGGGTCCTTCACCTGGACCTTTATCTTCAAAGTACAGTATCAAGGATTATGTGTATCCCAAGCTCCCTTTTTGTCCTGCTTGGAGACTGAGAGGGATTCCTTGTAGTATCATTGATGCCCACTTGGACAAGCAGAAAAGGGGGAAAGATGAGCTGTGGCAATCTGTGACAATCTGAATTCAAGCTCCAGGTGAGCAAAACACCTCAAAAGGAAGGCTCTGACTGCAATGTTTTTTTTCTTTTCCTGACAACTTATAGCTTCACTACACAGAAAGGAAACACCCCCGAAACAGGAAGCTAGGAAGAAGGAAGGATCTTCTTGTGTTTTTTGAAACGACTGCGGCTCCTCAACGCTAATCTCCAAAATAAGTTTACACAAGGCTGATGCATTTTTATTGCCATTGTAATTGCCATGCTCTGTTTAGAGCTTTGGGACTGGGACTCAGAAAAGTCAGTGCTGCAGACATTTTTGTTAACAGAAATATATTAAGCATTTAGGAACTTATCACATATTACTTTAACTGTTGTCAAGCGAAAGTGAGAGATCCCACAAGGATTTTGTTTGCCGTTGTGTTCCCCATAGTACTATTAACTGTAGTACAGACTTTATTGGTTTGAAACATTTGTATATAGTACTTTTCTTGGAAAAGGAAAGAAGCCAGTGTTCAAAGCGAAGAGGTGGCAAGGCATGATGTAGCTATATTGCTAGATAAATCACTTTCTGCCTGCTGATTCATAGGTCAGAATTAACTTCTGACTTCAGGGAGATAGCACAGAGATAGGTTCTTTTTCTAAGCAGCAGACAATTAGGGTGGTAAGGGAGGAGGACAGTCTTCTCTGTGACTAATTTGTCTAAATGATTTTAGCATCCATTTCCTAAATCACCTCCTTTAGTAAGCACTCTTTCACTGTCTTTTAATGCTAATTCACATAGTGACATCCATTACTTAACAAAACCCATAACTGCATACTTTTATCATAGGCTTTCATTTGTGAATAGTCTCTTCTGTCAGTGACCATAAAGAAGATAATTTATAAATGCCACTTTCAAGAGTGACTTCTTGGCACCTCATTTTTCAGGTGGTCAACTTGGCACACACAGAAAGGGACCAACTTTTGGAAAATGGTGCACGTCCTTTTAAAAAAATCATATCCTTTAAAAGGTGTCCCAAGGCAGGCACCTGGAAATGGAAGCAGCCAAAAATCACAGGTCATTTTCAACATTTTTAACCTCCATTTATGGATTGAGTAAATCAAACACAAAAGATTTGAAAAATTCTTCCTGTTCCAAATACTTGGGGACTAAAGAATCCTTGAGGAGGAACTTTATCAAAATATGTATTCTTTAGAAGTAACAGATGTATTGCAATAATTTATAAAGAGGTACTTTGGTAGAATTCTGGAAACACCAGAATAAACAATTTTATTGTATTTATTTTTCATATCAACTATCTCAAAATATTTGTCAAATTTAACAGAAGAGGATAGCCATTATAAAGTTATAGGAGTAGAATTTGGTCATATATTTTCATCTGAGATTTGAGAAAGAGATGGAGTGTTGGCAGAGCTAGTGACATACTAGAAGCATGCTCCTAAAGTGGTAAAATGACAGCATGCCCTCTCTTATTTGCCAATGACCATGAAATCACATAGAACTGAGAGTGCCAGACAAGTAAGAGGAAGGCAGTTTGAAGTAGTTTCTCAAACAAATGATGACACAACAAAATTCTCCAAGAATTGGAACAGTAGGACTATGTCTATCTCTACTGATGTGGGGAAGGAATCAGGCCACAGCATTCTATACAAACTGAACAGCTGACATCTAGGGATGGAGTTATAATGACAAAAGCTAGAAGAGATAAGGGGTACTGATAAAGACTTCAGCATCTTCAGCATCGGTTCCTAGCCGAGATACAGGACCTCCATCTAACCCAGGAGGTGCATAGCCCCACCAGGGGAGATGCCTTGTTGGATCTGGTTCTGGCCACAGGCAACGACCTCATGAGGGGGCTGCGGATGCTTGACCACCTGGGTGACAGTGATCATCGCCTGTTGGAATTCACCATCTAGCGCAAGGTGGCAAAAGCCTGCAGCAAGGCAGCAGCCCTGGACTTCAGGAGGGTGGATTTCAATGAGGTAAGAAGAATAGTTGGGGAGGTACTGAGGTCCTGGAGGGGAGGGGAGTTGGGTCTCCAAGAAGAGTGGTCGTTCCTTAAGGAGATGATCCTCTAAGCCCAAAGGGAGGTAATCCCAACAAGGATCAAAGGGGGCAAGAGGGCGCAGAAGCCCCCATGGCTCACCAAAAGCATACAGGAATGTCTACTAGCTAAAAGGGAGGCATACACGCAATGGAAGGGAGGGGCCATCACCAGGGAGGACTATACCTTGGTTGCTCAGGGCTGCAGCGAGGGGGGTCAGGAAGGCCAAGCGGAGATGGAACTGGGACTAGCTACCCGGATCAAGGACAACAAGAAGTCCTTTTTTAAATACATAGGAGGCAAAAAGAAGGTACCGGGTAACGTGGGGCCTCTGCAAGATGTGCTAGGAAATCTGGCTGTCACACCAGACGACAAGGCTAACCTATTTAACGATTTCTTTGCCTCCATTTTCCTGAGCAGGGACCAGATCAGCCCATCCACTGGGACCCCCTCAGGCCCCTGGGGAGGCGCATCCAGGCCTAGGGTCAGTGATGATCTAGTCAGGGAACTTCTGGAGGGACTGGACGTATTTAAATCAGCTGGTCCTGATGACCTCCACCCCAGAGTGCTGAGGGAATTAGCAGAGGTCATTGAGGGACCCCTGGCATGGCTTTACAAGCACTTGCGGTGCTCTGGTGTGGTGCCAGAGGATTGGAAAAGGGCCAATGTGGTTCCCATTTTCAAAAAAGGGAGGAAGGAGGACCCAGGAAACTATAGGCCAGTTAGTCTTACCTTGATCCTGGGTAAGCTTTTTGAGAGAATTATCCTGGTGCATGTCCACGAGGGGCCAGCAGGGGAGATTAATGAACCCAGGTTGGTTGCCCCTAAGCATAGAGGCAGGTCCAACCTGTCAGACCAACCTGGTGGCCTTCTATGACCAGGTCACAAAATCCTTAGACGCAGGGGTAGCAGCGGATGTAGTCTTTCTGGACTTCAGGAAGGCCTTCAACACTGTCTCTCACCCCATTCTCATTAAAAAACTAGGGGACTGTGGCGTCAACACCTACACAGTCAAATGGGTAGCAGCATACCTACAGGCTGGGGAACTCCCTTCTCGTCAGCACAGAGGCAGAAAAGGATTTTGGAATCATTATTGATACCAGAATGAACATGGGCCAACAGTGTGGGGTCGTGGTCAGGAAGGCCAACCACACCTTGTCATGCATCCACAGATGCATCTCGAGCAGGTCCAAGGAGGTGATCCTCCCCCTCTATGCAACACTGGTCAGGCTGCAGTTGGAGTACTGAGTCCAGTTCTGGGTGCTGCACTTCAGGGGGGGATGTGGACAGCATTGAGAGGGTTCAGAGGAGGGCCACCCGCATGATCAGGGGGCAGCAGGGCAGGCCCTAAAAGGAGAGGCTAAGGGACCTGAATCTGTTCAGCCTCCACAAGAGAAGGCTGAGGGGGGTTCTAGTGGCTTGTTACAAACTAGTCAGAGGGAACCAGCAGGCATTGAGGGAGTCCCTGTTCCATTACCAGGAGTAACTAGAAATAACGGTCACAAGCTGGCAGAGGGTAGATTCAGACTAGACATCAGGAGGCGCTACTTCACAGTCAGGGCGGCTAGGATCTGAAACCAACTTCCAAGTGAAGTGGTGCTGGCTCCTACCCTGGGGGGGCTTTAAGAGGAGGTTAGACGAACACCTTGCTGGGGTCATTTGACCCCAGTACTTTTTCCTGCCATGGCAGGGGGGCAGACTTTATGATCTGCTCAGGTCCCTTCTGACCCTACCAACTATGAAACTATGAAACTATCATGCACAAGGCCAATTTATAAACTCAGGTGATTATGAGAGGAGGAGGGAAATCAAAGATGTTAAGGTAATAACTGAAATTAGTTGTTACCCTGTGGATTCCTATAGATTAAGGGTTTAAAATGTTTTAAATTGGGTAATTTCCTCTCTCTCTCAAAGATAAAGAATGGAAAAGAGGACTTCCTTTCCCAGGAATTCTGTTTACTTTCTCAAAACTTCAAAATGTCTTCTATACCAAGAGAGCTAGACACTCATCAATAGAAAATCTGAACTTGTTTTTCCTTCAAGACTTTTTCATCTTTCATGAATCTGATAATTTCTGAAATAGTACTATTAACTCCTAGTACTCAAGAATAATTATTACAAGAAACAGTGACATAATAAAAAGCAAGCACTTGGGGAATAAGAAAGATTATTTACTTTTTTTATCCGCTTGTACAGTATCTTTAAATTCAGTCTCTGGAGCAAAGTACTGAAAAAAATTAAAGACTGAAAAAAGAAACACAATTATTGATGATTAAATGTGTGTGTCTCTTTACATTACTCATACCCTGTGCTGCCAAATGAAGGAAGTCAAAGCAGACACTGTAGGTGCATCTACATGAGATGCTAACTGTGCAGTAGCCTAATAACACTACACAGTAGCATGCTGAGCGAAAACTGTGTTACTATGCTACTGCACAGTAGTATTAGGCTACTGTGCAGTAAGTGTCACTAAAAACCTGTGCACCTACGCCACTGCGCAGTACTTGGTTATCCAAGTACTAAACTGAATGTACAGTGACTACAGCTCATTAATGAACGTGTAGATGTGCCCACTAAAAACATAATGCTGCATGTAAAATGTAGTGAACAAAGAGATGCGTGTTCAGATTATAGCAGTTTGATGGAGAAATTAATCTTGTTCAATATTTAGTGCCTGAAGTATTTGAGACTCTTCACATGACAGGGAATGCAAACTTTCTGCCTACTAAAACTTAATGCATTCATGATTTCTGTGGTAACAGATGCTTATATAGAGAAAACAAACAAACAAACCAAAACCCCCAGAATTTTTTTTTTAAATGTTTAAAATGTTACTATTTTAAAGCAATTTTTCCCAGTGGAAAGCAGGGATGAGCAGCACTAGCTAGCAACTAACTGCCTGACCCTGGACCATAGTTCGAGACATATGGATACACAGCACTAGGGAAAGTAACAATTTTATTTGTATTATGTATTGTTTATTTTAATTATTAGTTTATTACTATCTATGTATCTATTTATTATTGCTTATTGATTGATCATTTATTTATTGTGATTTATTGAAACTAAAGCTAGTTACAAACCCCCACAAAAATGCCTAAAACCAAACCAGCTATTCAACTACAAAATGAGCCAGACTAGATCACAATATTTAAACCCTGGATTTGTTTGTTAGTATATTTTATGGTACAGATAGGAGCCACCTGCAATGAATATATTTTCACAATGGCATAATGGCTAAGACTATGTGGACCATCTCTAATAAGAAATTCAATTATTAAATATGCAAAAATAAAGTTGACAGTTACCAAATGATCATAAGGTAGAGTTCTCATCATCATGTCTTAATGAAACTAATGTTACTGTAAAAGAGAAAATATTTTCTGTTTTCAAAGATTGTTTAAAAACTAAAAGATATTTTAAGACACAATTCCAATAGAGGGCTCACATGTCAGCCTATAATAAACAATTTTTGAACATACTAACCAGTAGTGTAAGGGGGGGAGGGGGGGATGAGGAGGGAACAAGGCCTGGGCACTAAATTAGTGGGGTGCCAGAATGACATCCCCCCTGGAGAGTCTGTGCCTTGGCAGCAGCAACTGGAAGCTGGAAGTGCAATTCTGGGCGCCGCAGTTCAAGAGGGATGCGGATAACCTGGAGAGGGTCCAGAGAAGGGCCACTCGTATGGTTAAGGGCCTGCAGACCAAGCCCTACGAGGAGAGACTAGAGAAACTGGACCTTTTCAGCCTCCGCAAGAGAAGGTTGAGAGGCGACCTTGTGGCTGCCTATAAGTTCATCACAGGGGCACAGAAGGGAATTGGTGAGTATTTATTCACCAAGGCGCCCCTGGGGGTTACAAGAAATAATGGCCACAAGCTAGCAGAGAGCAGATTTAAATTGGACATTAGGAAGAACTTCTTAAATAGTATGTTGCCATTTATCTGGTGTGATTTTTAGTCTCTTGCCCCATAGTATTTCTAAAAGTCTGACCTATTATTCATATTTTTACCATGAAGATTTTTTTTGGCAGACCTCAATCATCTGCCACATCAACTTCTACTCTGGCCTCCACACATTTTTATAGATTATTTAAGTCCATACAAAACACAGGTCCCAAAGACTCTTTTGCTTGTTGCTTTGACCTGTGCTCCAAATACCTGAATCATACCACTACCTCCTTATTTTCTGTTCCATTCATCCCAAAGACTTCTTACTTTCAAAGACCTTTCAGTTTTGCCTCTTCCAGTTTACTGGCTCTCTCAGCCCCTACTTCACCATGTCCTTTTCGCAAAGAGGGCCCTCCCTGTACTAATCTACCTTAATGTTATCTGCTCCTTGTTCAACCCCATCTTCAAGATTTACTTTTGCTGTGCTGACTCCAAGATACTTGTGAACTAATAACTCCAAGGGTGGGTGGAAGTCAAGGCCATAAGATATTTATTTTTAAAAGATACACACATACACACACATGCTATGATGGGCAAATCTAGGATTTTGAAAAACAAAGGTGGGGGTGCAGATGGTGTGATACATCATATATAAATACAAAATAAGTTTTTCTCCAGGTTAAAAACAAATATCCCACCCCATGCCCCCCTCCCCCACAACCTAGATTTGATACGAACATGCTAGGGGCCAGCAGCTATATTATTTAGGTCAGGATCAAAGCAAAAACAAGGATAACTGTATTGAAATGTGGATTAATTTGCTATATCATATATAGAAACACAACAAAATAGCCAAAAATAATAAAAAATGTTGTTTCTTTAGTCCTGTTTTCATTAGAATTAAACGAATAACTCTTTCAAATTCATGAAATAAAATCTAGTCTGTCTGAGCATCTTAACAGCGCATCCAATGCTTTGCTGAAAGTTATTTCCACATTTGAGGTGATGTTCACCTGAGTTAATGTTTGCACACCTCAGATGATGTTTTAGCTGGAGTTAAGAACAGTTTGCAGGGCTGTGAAACAGAAGCTACATTAAGAGGAGCAGCTAATAGATGGCAGAATTGCAGAAGAAAGGATAGCTTAATTAGCGGAATGCCAAGGCCATTAAAAAGAAGAGCAGGTTGTACATTACAATGAACCATGAAGTTAATTGACTCTTGCACTGCTGCCTGAATAGAAATGTTGCTGCCCCTGTCAGGCAGCTGGTTTTAAACTTTGGGTGGAACACAAATCAAAGGGGGGTAGGAGGTGCAACTACACTACTGCACCACCTCCAGATCCGCCCTTATACACTACCATTCCCTCCAGCAGTTTATTACACGCTTGCTGTATGGTGTTTTAATGCAAACTATAAGACCTTTGAGCTGGAGCTTACATTTGGTTTTGTTTACACAGTGCCTAACACAAGGAAGCCTCAGTCCGGATGTAGCCCTTTGATGCCAATACAGTACAGAACTAACTAACTAATGAGTCACAGAAAAAAAACTGACATAGCTGAAGCTTAGCCCTGGGACACCCTTGCTTGTCCACTTCCTGGTAAATAACTCCTGACAAAAAGAATTTAAAAATGCTCGAGGAGACCTGAATCCTGATTAGTGAGAGAGTAGTAGTGCCTACTACAAACCCCAACTCGGAGCTGCACACACATGCAGAACAAGCTGTCACATCATCAACTGGAATAGAAACTCCCAAAACTTGAGTTTGAAAGATTTGTACATTTATACTTACTGGTCTGTTTTATTTTGAAAAAATAAGTATTTAAAATATATAATTTCTGCGATAATAAATGCTAGGAAAATGTGGTCAGTGACTTTGCATTTTCTCTGCAACCATTTTATTCTTGCACTCGTGAGAATTCTACTGTAAATTATAGCAGTTAAATTGGCAGGCATTTTCCTAATGTTTCAGTACACTATGAGACAGTGTTTCAGTCTGGTGTGTATTAACTAGAACAGGTGCAGACCTCCAAGAATTTTTTCTGAGGGCTTACTGTCCTGATAATACAGCGCGTGTCCCAAATCTGGCCTTTGCTCAAATACGAAGCCATAAATCAGTCATCAGATTAATCTGAATCAAATGCCATTTTTAAAAGCATGATGAATATGTAAATCTGCAGCTATGTAAATGAGAAATTAAAAACCTGTTCCTGTAAGCTTGTTTAAAAGGCAGGTGGTAAGATCATAAGACATCTATCTGTAAAGTGACCTTTAGGGAAGGGGTCTAGTTATTGAATGTATGTCAAAATATAAGACTAAGCTTAAGGCTACTTTAGTGTCCAATGTGTCAACATCTGACTTTGTTGTAACATAGTAGCACTTATATATTGCACACTCATGGCAAATTATTTGACAATATCAATCAATTATCTGGCAATATCGATATTTGACAATATCAATTATTTGTAATAAATATTTGTGAGAAATATCAATCTCCATTATGTGTCAAAAATCAATTTGACAATATCAATCAATTATTTGACAATATCAATATTGATTAGCTTTAAATAAATCATACTTCTCTACAGCTTCCCAGAAAGTACAATTTTCTCCTAAAAAAGAGTAATATATTGAAATCTGCCTGACTTTGACTGCTGTGGGAGTATTTCAGTGCATGTAGTTTTTGGAACTATAAAAACACAAATAAATTAAAAATAAATTAAAAAGAAAATCCCAAATAGTGGAGTAGCAACTGTTGGGTTCTATCATGGAAGGACCTAGCATCAAAATGTGTAAACTAGCATAACTGATCTGAAACGGCTGTTGGTTAATACCTGTGAGATACTAAACATTTTTCACTGTACTTATTTGTCCCTTCTAAATAGTAAAATCTAAAATATCAAGATGTCAGTTAGACCATACCTGTAGCGAAACATCAAGAAAGTTAAAGCATGCTAATGCCTAGAAGAATGTTTAGCAATGTGATCCCTTATGTTCAAAAGGGAAGCATCCTGTATGTATTCATATGGTGTCATTCACTGTGGTATACATTAGGGGATGTGTGAAATGGGTTGTTTTCGATTTGCATTTGGCCCAAATTGGGGACAGTGATTCAATTAGTTGATTTGGATCACTGTCCTGATTAGATTCGGCCAAATCCAAAGATTCAATGTTGATTCGGAGAATCAGCAATTTGGCCATAGATGCAGCTTTAAATGTTTTTTCTACATACCTCAAGGTACCAGGCATGGCTTGTGAATGCTGCGATGGTGGGGCAAAGGCTGGAGAACCACTTAATGAGCTTGGGTGACTCCCCCCGAGCGGGGGGGGGGGGGGGGGGGGGAGGGGACCCGCATGCTTGGCAGTGAACCTGGAAGTAGACTGGAAGTACTTCTGGTCCACTTAGTACATAGGCCCCCATAACCCCCCAAAACCTCCCAGCTCAGTGATCGGCCACGGGGAGACCCCAGGTGCCCCCACAGACCCAGGAGGCACCAGCTGCTGAGCCAGGTCATGAAGAGAACCCCTTGCGCGTTTCCTGGCAGACCTGGAAGTGGAACAGAAGTGCTTCTGGTCCACTTCCAGGTCTGCTGCCAAGCATGCTGGATACCCCCCGCACTCCTGTGGGACGCTCCATCCACCCCACCATCTCAGCATTCACAAGCCGCCTGGTACCTTGAGGTATGTAGAAAAAACATTTAAAGCTGTGTCTATATCCGAATCATCAAATCTTTCTGAATCTGTCTGAATCAATTTGGAGGGTTCAGATTTGATGTGGAGAGATTAAAGGGTCTCCTGATTTGATTTGGATTCAGAGTTTTGGCCACCGAATCAGACCAAATCTCCGCTGAATCGAATCAGCGACTGAAGCTTCGCACAGCTCTAGTATACATCTCAGAAAACTTGAGCTGTTTCTGAACTTCATTACTTAAACTTCCTTAGTGATTCCATGGCGTTTTAACAACAAGCATGGGGGCATAGGAAATGCCATGCCAAATCAGCACTGAGGACAGTGGCGATGCGTAGTGGGTGCATGGGGGCTGGACAGGAAGCAGGGCTGCCAGCAAAAGTGGCCATGCCGCTTCTGGAAGTGATGAGTGAGATTGGCTGCTGAGGGACCGCCCCACCAGTTGGTGAGACTGGCTGTTGGAGGACCGCCCCCAGTTGCTGACTGGTGTCAGGGGGGCACCAGTTGCCCATGACTGAGGACTATTTTCTCCATTAATATCTCTCTATATAATTACTAGAAGTTGCTTCAGAGGAAATGGTAAAAAATATTCTGTATTGGGTAATTATGGAATACCCTGACTTATCAGGCAATTTCTGATTATTATAAAGTACTAACTGGTTTATGGTCTGATGAATAGGTTATTTTTTTATTTGTCAGAATTTAAAGAGAACATCTGTTTAAAAAAAAAGTCTGTGGCTAGAATTTTTTGAAGACTCCTAGCTGAAGTTTTAAAGTCAGTCAATTTAGATGCCTAATGCCCCTATTCTCATTTACAAAGCCCATTTAAGTATTTTTGTAGTCCTGCAGAACTCTTGGTCTCAGTGGGCGCATCTACATATGCAATTAATTTTTACAAGTACTAACCTGTGGCAGAGTTTGTTAGTTTATTGTGCCCTAATAGGGGTGCACATGTAGATACTGATACATTTACTGCAGAGCTAATTAGGCAGCTAGGCAGTAAATGTCTCATGTAGATGCACCCAGTGGTTGTAGGCATAATACTGTATGCAGTATCCATAAGGGAGATATTATTCTACAGATCAGTAGAACTAAGCTGAAGGAATGGCTAAAATTGAATACAGTAATTATATATATCCTTTGCCCATGATAGCAAAGCAAGGGGACATTAAATAAGTGAAAGTCAATAAACTTTAGCACAAACTGTGCTGGAGTTTATCATGGCACCTTACTGGCATGTGTAGGTGCTCAGACTTCTGCAATCCAGGATGCACATGCAGACACTGGGCCCAGGACCTCACCAGTTTGAGCCGAGGCAGAGCATCCCCAGTTTGCCAGGAGGCACTGGAGGTCAGTTCTGGGTGCCAGGTGCCAACACTGGGCAGTGTTGGGGCTGGCTGGGGCATCAGGATGCTAAAGTATGGGGCTGGGTGGCAGGCAGCCCCCGTACTTTGGCACACTTATACCCCAGCCAGCCCCAGTCACCATCTACATATGTGCTTTAGCACAATAAGTAACTATGCTGTAAGATAGTACTGTTCCTGACAGCACTATCTTATGGTGCAATTAATTAATCTACTGTGCCCTAATACTATTAATTAATTGCATCATGAGATAGTGTAGTATAGATGGTGATGCTTTACTGCAGAGCTAATTAGTCAACTCTGCAGTAAAGTGCATTTGTAGATGCTCCCAGTGATATTTTGTTGCAATGAGTTCCACAGGCTCAGTTAAGTCAAACATTCATGCATTAACATTCATTGCCTTTTCAGTTATTGAATATCCCCTTGCTTTGCTATCATGAGCAAAGGATGTGTAATTACCATATTTAACTTCACCCATTCCTAGTTTAGTTGTACTGATGACCTGTGGAACAATATCTTCCTTATGGATACTGACAGTTATCAAGCTGGGGGCAGTATATTTAGAGACTCTATAAACTTATTCCTTGAGACAATTCTAATTTGTTACTTGGGACTGAGTCAAGAGAAACTCATTTTGTGAAACTCACATTGCCAGTAAATAGTTTTTAAGGTGTCAATACATTCTGTCTCTAAACCTTGTTCATTTTAGAGATTCAATTCAACCTATGTGCTGCTAAATGTAATCAACTATCATTTACTATTTCATTAAAATTTGTTGCCTTTTTTATATCCTTTAGTATTAAGTATTATTTTTGCATGTTCCTAGTCAACAGCACAGTAGTAAAATCTTAATATTGTATTATGGCTTGGAAATCATATGCTCAGATTCTTCTCTGTAGCCCATTTAGGCATTTATTCTTATTAGTTTTCTACTACCCCACTTCATACATCTTCTATATTATACTCAAGTATTACAGTATCAAGTTGCTTTTTGTCATTCCACTGTATTCCAAAATGCCTTTGTCAAGGTACCATTCCACTGTTGTTCATTTAGTGGGAAAGGGGGAACCCAGTAAATATGAGGAACTTAAATGCCTTGTTGGATTTTCTTCTATCTGCATCTTCAGCCTTCAACTACCTGAAGAGTGGTTCCAAAGACGATAGAGCTAGACTGTTCTTAATGGTGGCAGGTGACAGATAAGGAATAATGGCTTCAACTTGCAGCAAGGGAAGCTCAGGTTAGATATTAGGAAAAACTTTGTCACTAGGAGGGTAATAAAGCATTGGAACATGCCACCCAGAAAGGTTGTGGAATCTCCACACATAGAGGTTTTTAAGACCGAAGTAGACAAAGGTGGGATGATTTAGTTGGGGCTTGTCCTGCTTTGAGCACGGTGTTGGATTAGATGACCTCCTGAGGTCCCTTCCAACCCTAATTTTCCATTATTCTACCCCAAGATTTTATAATCTCTACACAGTGACTTCTCTGTGTTTATTATACATTGATGTTTTGTGGATCATTTCAAATATTTCTGCCTATCCATACTTCTTTCCGCAAGATAAATACACCACTTGTTCTCCTTAAAGGTTTCTGTATGTGGTGAAACATCTTTACATTAAGGTTAGGGTTAAACAGAAGTCTTCACACATGATAGAAGCTGCACAGGAATATGCTGGACAAGCACATTCCTCTAGCTTGGCCCTGGTTGTGCCCCTTCCTAGATTGCTGTTCCTCTTTGTGGGCTGAGCTATAAAATGTTTTAGTTCCTCAGTTGGCTTCAAAATGTTACCATTTCTCAGCTTCCATTCCTGGCATTTCAACACCTGGATTTTACTGGCAGAATCTGAATGGAGAATTGGATTGCCCATATATCCATTATTTCATCCAAACTTTTTAAACTCTTCATTTATTTTGACCTTCATCCTTGGTTACTGATCTGCTGTTAGCAGCCCCATTAGATCTTTAAACATTGATCCATTTCCTTGTTTTGATATGCCTACAGGGGTCTGGTTCCCTTTATTTTCAGCACTGAGAACTACAATCATTGATTATCTTTCTCAGGTTTCCCCAGCTATTTCTGCCTTTTTACATAAGGTACTGGTAAAGTAAAGTAAAAAAGAACTTAAGAAAACACTCACTTGAAAATTAAGTAAACTAATCAGTGACTGTTGATAATTATTGCATATTTATTTGAGCTGATTATTAATTCAGCAAATAAATATAATATATTTACAGCATTAAAATAAAACAATACCCCTTTGTACTGTGTATAATATTTGAGGCATGAAAATATGGTGTCTTTTTAGAAACAACAGCTTTCAGTCTTAAAATGTTGTGAGTTTGGAAAATTGTAAGTTCTTAACAAAATAAACTACATTACTTATCCAAAATAACTGTAGAGAAAGACTTTTTTTTTTGTTTAAAGTGGTAACAAAAACTTTAAGCTCCAGGAGCCTTCATGTCAGTTTTAAAAAACAGCCAGTGCTTTACTGGAGTCAGGAGAACAGCCCAGTCTATCAACTATAACTAAGCCTGTGCTCTTCGGGGCAAGCCCTGGGGCTGAGTGAGGGTGATGAGTTTAAGGGTGGAGGACTCAAGGCACAATGAAAGAACCGTTCAGAATACACGACAAAACAAAAATCCAATTAGAGTGAGAAACTGGAAACCAAAGGAAAGGGCTCCATTTTGTTTTGGAAAGTCCTTCAGAGCAGCACTGGCTGTGAAATGTTATTGGTCATCATGGCTCAACACACTTGAATGTAACAAAAGGTAGGGGTAGGGTAGAGATACTGTACGTCAGAGCTCTCACACAATACAGCACGGTTACACTGTCATTCAAGACTACCATTATTCAGAAATGCTCTTTCAAGTTACAGTTACTTTGCTCAGCATTTTAGTGATCTTATTTATCTTTATGATTATCTTATGGTGTCCCCATTTATGTACTCCATGACATTTTGTATAATATACTTGCCCTTTTTTAAAGAGTCCTGCGCATTTAACTTTGCGTCATCATGAACTGTGTCCAGACCCTGGAATAGACTCCCAGCGGGGGTGGTGTAGGCACTGACCCTGAAGATTTCAAAAGTAAACTATTCGCACACCTTGCTGGGGTTATTTGATCTCATGAGGTCCTTTCCAGCCCTAAACTTCTGTGAATCTGTGAAAACTTTTCAGGGAAGTTTGACAATTTTTCAGCTCTCAATACATGTTTTTGCACAATTCTAGTACTACACTATTTTTATAGTGTTTTGAATGGAAAAGCTACATACCTGGGCAACATTTATAGTAGATGAAACAAAGGATCTACAAGATCAGTAGGTTGCACAGGTTATCATGCCATGTAATGTGGCAAACACTCATATATGTGTAGGTTGTGTTTATATATAAGCCACTCAGAGAGCAACACGCAAGCAGACCATGAGTAAGGTACTTAAGCAAAACTGAAATAATGGAACTGGAAAAAATATATAGCTATACAGTAGGATGCAAGAAAAAAAAATCTGCACGTTCCTTAACACACAGCAACTGCCACACTACAGATCCTCAAATAAAGTACCAATGTAAAATACGTGATATTTTAATATGCAAAGTATATTCTAGTGTTATGCAGGTTATGCAGGCAGCCTTACTAGAAATGAGTCAATTATCAAACTTGCCTACTTAGGCACTACCTCATAGTTGATTTGTCTCTCTCACTATTTTAGATTGTACAGGAAGGTCTTTCAGGGTAGGAGTGTCATTGCATAGTATGACACCTGATCTCTGAAGGCCCCCCAAAAATTCTTGGTGGCCCTGGCCCAAACAGAACGAGGCCCAAAACAACTGCCTTCACCACCACCTGTAATATAATATTGAGAATATTGTTAATATTAACTATGTAACCAAATATGAAAAAGGCAGAAATGTAAGGCAGGTGGAGAGTGGAAGCCTTGTAGAATTGGGTTAGTATTGCATTCCTCTCTCTCTGACAGTGGTTCTCAACCTTTTCAGACTTAAGACACCCCTCATTAGACTCAAAACACCCTATGAAAAATGCCAGCTCTTAGCTTTCACTCCTTTTTTGACTACAGAAAAATAATGGAAGGGTTATCCTGCTGCAAACTCAGAAACACCACTACAAGTCAGAACACTTTTGACACTGCAGTTTCCTATTTGAGACCTCGTGGTTTATCTTGTAATTAGTGGGCCCTTCTGTTTCAGGGAGTCCTGAGCCTGGGCCTTGTGTGCCTGTTCATTAATCTGCCTCTGGAATCTGGCATTTACTGTTACTCAGTTGTCATGCATACTAGTACTTCAACTTACTCCTGTGTGCCACCCAATCCTTCCCCACCATCTCTTACGAAGTACTTTTAGCCACTCCCCAGCTGTAATGGCAAAAGTATCAAATGTTCGGGCTTGGATTCTTCACGGTGAGGTCCTTTGATTTGTTTTACTATGTACTTTTTGACCACAAGAATTTCACTAAACAAATAACAACATAGGGGCCTACAGACCCAAACTCCTTAGAACAAGTTCTGGGTCATTTTTTAGAGTGTATGTATTCAGAAAAAATTATTGTGGGTTATGTGCTTTACACTACTGCAGATAATACAGATAATTTCACTACTGCAGGCATTTTTCATAGGGTGTCTTAAGTCTGAAAAGATTGAGAACCACTGTCATAGGGAGAGAGGAGTGCAATGCTAACCCAGTTCGACAAGGTTTCCTCCCACCCCCACACTTGCTGCATTCCATAATGTACAGATATCTGAAATATTAGCATGCCTTAGGTGAAATCTTGCCATTGAATTCCATGGCAAAATTATGTGATTTCAAGTGAGGCAAAATGTCCCTTTTTCATAGGTGGACTTATACCTTTTTGTATCTATCAGTTTTCTTTATACATTAAATTACCTTTAAATTCTTCTATAAATTCCTTTTTAGATACACCTTAGCAGGTCAGGCAAAGCATTTTCCCCTCCCCCCTTCCCCCCCCCCGTTTTTATGTTTCTATTAAAAATTAGATTACATCTTCAGTTTATACTTGTACAACATAAAATTTGGCTTACATAGCATTTCTCCAATTGGTTTTTTTTCCTCCTACACTCATTTAAAATTCTTCTTGGAAACCTAACTATTCAGCAGCATCTACAAGGCACTTAAAGTCATCTGTTTCTCTATCTGTGAACTGCTCATGTATGTGGTGAAGAGGAATGAAGGTCAGCAATGAAGGATGTTAAGAGCACTAGAAGCAAAGCTGGGAATTGGCATGAGCAGAGAGACAAGGAAAAGTAGTAAAAAAAAAAAAAAAAAAAAATCGAACAAAATACAGAACTCACTATGTCTATCATTTTTTCATATAAGCACCTTTCATTTTTGCTTGTATGAGATATCCTTACAGCCACCCTTATTTTTTCTTAGTATTTTGCCTGTACTTCTTGACAGTAGGACCCCAGTCTACCTGTGACTTAAAAGTGCATTATGTTTTGGATTTTATTGCTTATGAACACTTAGCATGTCCATTATAAAGTAGAAGTTCAAATTGTCTTTAGTGGTTTACCTGAAGAATGTTAATGCATTTTTCAAGTTTTAGCTCCACCCATTCTTTTTGTAGCAGAAGTTAATCACACCCACACACAATTACGCACATTTACAATGCTATGTACATGTTTATAGCACTTCATAGAACACACATAAGGTCTTGTACTGCACCAACAAACTTACCTGCACAACACCTACCAGGCTAAATATGGAAACAGAACAGGTAAGAGATGGAGCCTAAGGGAGGATGACTGGTAAGGAAATCAGCAGATTTCAGGGAAGATATGGTTTTTTGAGGGAGTGATTTGAAGGATGAAGCTAAAGCAATTTCTGGTCCTATGCCAGTGATTTCAAACATAAAGTCATATTTTCTGTGCACTGGCTCAACGTGTTCACTTTATGGCGCATATATTAAAAAAAACCCAATTAGAAATGGTCTTGGACTTTGCCTCCCAATTATAGTACCATTTATAAAATAGTGATTGGTTACTAGTTTAACAATGTAATTAAGGAGTGGGGCTTTTACTGATTAATCAAATGCCCATTCTATAGTCCAAGCATACAAGTTAGCTCAGTGGGATTTAAACCTACACAACGGTGAATTAAAAGTGAATGCAAACATATTATTAGCATAGCTCGCAAGAAATGAATTTGAATTTCTGTTTAAATTATAATTGTCCCTGTATAGAAGTTAAAGCATTCCAGCTTTTCATTATTTTATTAAGTTAGAAATTATGTTATTCTGTAAAAGCATTCTTAACAACTCTGGGCTGAAATGCCATTATTTAACATATTTTAAAGATTATCTGATCATTGGCTGCACCAATGCGCTGTGGTTTTATTGACCTAGTTCTGTCCTCATAACTGCTCTCTGTTTCTGAGATTCTTTATCAGGATATGTATCATGTGTGCATTAAGGGACAATTCATTTGGGAACTGATGGTCCATATTATTAGCACATAGCCATTCACCAGAAACACCATGTTCAAATATTTCTGTGCGTTTGTCTAAGCCTTTTTATTGTCTGTCTCTTAGTGGCCCGGCTGCTGGTGAGGGTGCTCAAGAATAGAAGTTTAGCTGTCTTAAACTATAGCTGGTGCTTGTTCTCCATGTGGAGTGCTGGCTTCCTTTCTTTTACTCAATGCCAAACTGAGGGACACAATGGGTGTGTTGTGCTCTGTGCTAGCATGGTATGCACGATATCTTTGAAAAGGAGGTGTGAGCTGCCTTTAATACCTAGACTCCTAACAGTACAAGTACCAGAAACTAATCAAACACAGTGCTGGGGCATACATTCCATAAAGAAAGCCTAGTGCAAAAGCTGCTTTCTATTATGACCTACATACTGCACACAGCAGTTGGACAATTTAAATCTAGCTACATTATTAAGACGGAGAACAATGCATGTATTTGAATGCTGAGAGAATCAAGGATTTTAAGGTTTTACAAACAAAATGTTTCTCAGTTCTATAATGTTTGATATCCCATGTAATCCTTACAATATAAAATCATAGCAGGATGCATAAAATCCCTGTTGTGTATACATGAAATGTGCATAAGATTTGTTCACTACCCATTTTTTTTCTCAAAACAGGAAGCATTTTGACTGTTACATTATACTACTGCACTCAAATAAACCATAATATGATCAAAATCATTAAATGCAAGCTTTAACAAGTCACTTTTAATAGGAATACATTTGAGATGCTACTTTGAGCAAAACTTCATGCAAGTATTTTCTATAAAATTGAAACCAAGCAAACAAAAGCTTACCTCTTTCACACAAGCAGAGATGCACAGCAGCCTCCTGGTCTAAGTCCAGAAGCAGAAGCTCCTAAGCCAACAATCTGTTAATAAGAAGCATGTAAACCTGAGAGGGCGGTTTGTACAGCCGACAATACAGAGCCTATCTGAATTGCACACCTGCTTCTCCAGTGGTGCTTGCTCATATAAAACACCAGAGCACAAGAACAATGTTGGGAGAGGGCAACACCCTTCTTTTGGGTCACCAGCTTTCACTCGGAGCAGCTCGCGAGTGGTTGAGATAACATTGCAGGGAAACCTTGCCTTTACAAGACAAAAAACCTACTCCCCAGCCTGACAGCAGATATGCAGCATTATCACTCTGCATTCCACCTTCCCTGATCAGCTAATGGGAACGAGCCGTCACCAGCTTGTCAAGATGGCAGCGTGTAGGCATTCTCAGCTATAGTAATTATTCTCTCATCTTCTCCTCTGTTTCCTCTGAATAGATTTTTTGTTTATTCCATGGTAAAGCACAGCATAATATGTCACACTGTTTTCCATAAGCAAAATGGCTGATCCTTTCAGCAATGCTGCAGACAGTTCATTGGGTTCCACTAGCTTTTTGTAGCCATGGCAACAACCAACAGACAGACTTATCCAGAAAGCATGGCTGATCATGTGCAGATCCCCAACACAGAATGCTAATTTATGGGGATTTTTTTTCCCCATTTTATTTTGGCCAGCCACAATTTCTGATTTCTGAATATTCTGTCCATGTGAAGAATGGCCTGTTTTTAGATACTTCTCATTTTTCCTCTTCCCTTTCAGGGTTACAGATGGAAATCCTACTGTATATAATCTAGACTAAAAGAGACAATACACAACAAGTTATAAACAGGCCTGGATTTTTGATGCACAAAATTTATGCATGAAGGAAATCTGATAAGTCAGGCAAAGTAATGTCATTAGAACAAGCAATCTTTTTTTAATTTAATTTTGAAATGGAACCGATAATCCACAATCACTGGTTAGCAAATTCAGCATTAATCAGCACTTACCAACCATAACCTAGAAAACCTTTTACTTTTTATTTTTACTTTTTTGTAAAAAAAATTAAAAAAAATAAATTCTCATGGATTTCTCTTCTATATATGTAAGATTGGATGAGCCTTCTTACTAGGAAAATATAAAGGAATTAAATTAACCATTAAATTAACATTAATCAGCACTTACCAACCATAACCTAGAAAACCTTTTACTTTTTATTTTTACTTTTTTGTAAAAAAAATTAAAAAAAATAAATTCTCATGGATTTCTCTTCTATATATGTAAAATTGGGTGCTCCTTCTTACTAGGAAAATATAAAGGAATTAAACTAACCATTGCTCTCAAGATACCACAGCACTGTCATACACTTAGAACAGAATATAACTGATTGTTTTACTTTCTCCATTCCTCAGTTTTCTGCATTTAAAATGAGTTTGGGACGGGGGAAGACATCTGTGAAAAAAATGAGATCAGCATATAAAAAGTGGTGTATAAAGGCTAGGTATCAACGTCTCTGCTACAATTTCTGGTACTTATAAGCTTTTTATTGGAATCCATTGCATATAAAGCACCTCTTCCTCTTAAAGCTCCCTGAAAACTAATTAAAAACCATATAAACTTCTACATTACATACCATACCTCCTACATCACTACATATATTTGCATTCCAAACATTCAAGCTATCTAATTTGAACCTGTACAACAGTTTGTAGCAGTAGCAAATTCAGTTTATTGATAGCTGAAAACTGCTGTTGAGCCAACAAGTGAATAATACTGGGAGAGGACATTGGAGAGGTATTGCTGCATTCTTATCAGGCATTTTGCCTGAAGATGGCCACTTTAAATCTCTTTTTATTTTTGAGAGATACCAAGACTGCTCAGAATTTGCAATTCATTATGTCATTTGCCATATTTATGCCATGGATTGTTAGGACTATACCAAGTAGCTTCAGGCCTACTGGCAGTCTAAAGAGTGTCAGTAATGCCAACTCTCATGAAAAAATCATGAGACTCCTGATTTCCAAGTCAAATTAACTCTGACTCATGATCTCCTGATACAGAGATCAAATCTCAGGATTTTTTCTTCTGGCACGTGTAGAGAGCGCTAAGCTAGTAAGTCTATGGATCGGAAGGGGCAGGGGCATGGGGAGAGGGGGGCAGATTGAGGCCTCCATGGTGAAGGAGGGAGTGGGGCAGGCTCTGGGGTGAATGGGGCCCCGGGGGGGTGGCTCTGTGTGTGTGTGTGTGTGTGTGTGTGTGTGTGTGTGTCCCTCACTTCTGAGA
>NW_005841846.1:5059831-5095246 GCF_000455745.1 Alligator sinensis | reverse complement strand
CCAGACCCCCCGCACCCTGCATCCTGCCAGGGTGTGCAGGGACCCCCCTCTCCAGGCTCCAAACCCCACACACATACCCACAGCCCCCCACACCTTCACAAATAATGCCCCCCCTATACACACACACTTGAAAAATAGCATCTCATGATTTACATTCAAAATCTCTTGATTTTTACGAGTTTGTCTCATGATTTTTGACACAGTGGGGTTGGCAATACTGAGTGCTCTTACAGGATACCGTTAAACCATGAAATGTTAGGTGGTCTTAAAGTCAGAACAGCTTCAGAGTAGTCTCAAATTAATGCTTAATGTCATCTCCAACCAGAGGAACTGTTACTTGGCACTAGAGGGCCTAGAGAGCAGGGGCATGACCAGGAGCCAGGCTTCTATCCCTCCCTTGGGAGTGAAGCCCCAGGGGTTAACCACAGAGACAACATGGACCCCAGGGAAGCATACCTCACCAGGCTCTATGCTCTACCATGTTTTGTGCTAGGCAGCCCTTTCTTCCCTCCCACCCCAGGAATGCAGGAGGCTGGAGAGGGAAGCCATGTCCCCCTTGCCCAAATTCTCCTGGCTAGAGGACAGCTGTCCAGATTTGGGGAAAAGGCTTAGCCCTATCAGGGGACAACATATGCCTGGCTCCTGGCCAACAGGCCTGGATTGGGTCTCCTGGGGTCCTTGGATTTGGCAGTGTGGTGCTATGTAGGGGTGGGTGGGGGTGCTGGGGCCATTACTACCCCTTGGGCAGTAGAACTAGGAAGGGTGGACAATTTGTTAGGGATAAAGAGGCTCGGAGTCCTGCATCCTAGGATGCTGGATGACTGGAAATTGGTCACTTTATCTCTGTGGAGCAGAACAATACCCTAGATCCAGTTAGGTAGAACAGCTCAAAGATAACCCTCACCCTTAGTTACTTAGATGGTACTTGGCACAGTTGAACACCCTTTGATACATGCACACTCCTATTTAAGTGCCTTTAGAATGGTTTAGACTTCAGAGGTAACCTGTAACACCACCCTCACTTGCAAATAGTTTCTGCTGCTGCACTTCCCATGTCACTGAGGACCAGAGCTAGGAAGCCGGCAAAGGAATCTGAGCAGGGAATTTGTCCCAATGTTTGATTGTTTGTTTTTAGATCAAAATACACAGTGTATCGTTTGTAGACTAAAAATACCCATCTGGAGTTTGGACTACAGACTATAGGGGAATAGTTGTCTTGCGAATGTCATACCCTGCAGTTTGTGCTTTGCTTGTATGACTTGCACCCACATTTTGTGTTCACAGGAACTTCTGACATCAGTTCTGAAACATATTCAAACACCTTTGAGTAAGGGCCTTAAATCAAATATCATTCACTATATTTCTAATATAAGTGCTGGTTTGAGTTTTTATTTTCTCCTTTTAAGAAAACAAAACAAAACAAAATCAAGATGGCTTTCCTGATACTTATTGCCAGTATATTACCTAAGATACTCCAGCTGTTGCTTAGTGCCAACCTCACTTAATATGAACAGCTCTATAACAAACACAGATCCTTGATGCCATAACTACTGTCCAGTACTGCTCCTTTTTGATCAGAAAGGCAGGGAGTTTGCTGATTTTGCAACTGATTTGGACTTGTTGGCAAGGAGATTTTGAAACATTTTAGTAATTATTTATAAATATGCTAAACATCACAGCACAATTCCTCTGCATTGCTATAGTGCCATTGCAGTAAGATTAATTCAGTTACTTTTGCTTAATCAAACATTATGCATATATTAGATCCATTTCTCATTTCATGGGTGTTTTACATTGATGCACCCCACTGAGTTTGTAAAAATTAGATTTAGCTTATTGGTAACAAAGCAAATTAAATTAAAATTAGGGTTGTCCATCTACCCCAAATGCATTAATTCATTGGCCTATTAGACAATTACTAGCACATTCAACTTCCTCTATACAGGACTCAATGTTAATACTTAAAACAACTAACCACACAAATTCCTCTGATCTCATACCCAGGTTCATGGATATCTTGACATAGAATGGAAGAACAACAATTTTACAAAAAAAATTATTCTTGAGGTTAGAGAATGAATTATACCAGTGGAGTTCCATATAGGTAATGAGTATGGATCTAATCCTATTTGCCTTATCTAGGCATGGCTCCAATTAAAAAAAAATGGCATGAGTTTTTCCTGTACAGGTCTAGACCAAAACATGGTATGTGCTTTTCATCAACTGTTGGCATAAATACTGAGGTGGAAGGTATGGTAAGAGGTTCAGTATAAGAGCTGAATATGGTGCTAGTCCAGCAAAGAATCTAAGCACGAAGGGCAAGGTCTTTACTCTTCTCAGGCTCCTTTATACTTTGTGAAGTGCCACAGTGGGATAGAGAAACCTTAAACACTTTCAAAACGATCCTGGGAGGATTTCCTTGTGCAAGCCCAGTGGAACTGTTGATAAAAGCTGATTCCCAAAGGACCTCTTTTGAGCCCAAGGCTTGAGGACATACAGGACAAACAGAGTTAACATGCAGTCTGCAGCCCATAGTTACAGCAATATCTGCAGGCTCCTATCAAGCCTAGCAACCCTAGTCTGTCTAAATAACAGCAGGTGTTTCTCCAGTTACTTACTTAAGCAGGCCTGGATCAGGAAGCTGCAATAACAGCTTAAAACCTCATAGGCCCATGCTTGCCCTAATATGTTATCTTGGGCTGTCCTGATTAGAAGCACAGCACAGACTTGCATTCTAAGTAGTTAGTCACAGTAGTGATTTCAGTGGGATTACTTATGTGCTTAGAGTTAAGCAAATACTTACATACTGGCTTACACTGGGGTCTGGAATAGTATTGATATTGTTTCAGATCTTGGCTAAAATCCCATTAATGTGTGAATTTCGAATGAGCCTCCTGGTCTGCTGTAGTCTCTAGAGAACATTTGTCCATATCAAAAGCTACCAGAGTTTGGAAGGAAGCTAGCAATCATCATGCTTTCATTGGTATGGTGCTATTAGTTTTCACTTTCGAGAAGGAAATGAGCGAGGTAACTAGCTGTATTCCTGGGCAAACTTAGTATTTTGAAAAGCAGGGTACAGATGGTATGGTGTACCATCGCTAGGGACCCCCTGAATTCACGATTTTGTGATTTTTACAGAAACTATGAATTTTGTCAGTCTCTGTGAAAAAGCCCAGGGACCACAAAAAGGTGAAAAATAAGTGAGTGAGCAGGGGGAAAATGAAAAAAAAGGGGAGCTGCTAAACAGAAAATGGCAGGAAGCCCTGGTGTCCTGAAGCATGGGGAAGGGAGAAGGGAAGAGAGGGAGCAAATCGGAGGCTGAGCTCCTGACATAGGCTTAGTCCACGAGCCAGTCAGAGGCTAGTCAGAGACTTTGTGAAGAAGACCAACCTCCGCGTCTCTTTTTGCTTTGATTTTTTTTTTGCATTGCATTGAATTACAAATGCCCAGCCCAGCACTGCCTGCCTGCCCACCTGCTGGAGCAAGGAGCTGCTTCCCCTCCTGGTGTGTGGTCAAGCCCATGGAGCCAATACCTCCATACTCGACTGCTTAATAATGTGGCAATTCATGGCTTCTGTGGGCTTAATCTCCTGATCAAGCCCAGGGAAACTATTAATTGCTGCATTGACAAGCTCCAGTTTGGGGCCATCTATCAATCTGGGAGGGGCATGACTTCCAGGGCCCCTCAGCCAATCAGAGGCATGGAGGGGCCCACCATTCTCTGCCAGGAAAATGGCACCTGGCACTGTGCTAGGATGCAAAAGTGTGGGGTAGCTGCCCTGAATTTGGGAGGTCCCTAAGCATCATATATAACAACACACATTTTTCTCCAAGTAAAACTAGAGGCTTTATTAATAAGCTAGGGTCCTACTGCTATATTATTCAGTTTAACATTGATACAAAAACAAATATAACTACTGGAATGTGCATTAACTTGCTATGTTATATATTATTTATAAAACACAACAAACTAGGAAAAAATAATCAACATATATTGTTTCATTAGTCCTATACTTATTAGAATTAAATGCACATCTCTGAGATTTATAAAACAAAATCTAGCCTTCTTGAGCATCTTGTCAGTGCATCCAATACTTCACTGAAAATTATTTCCACACTTGAGTTGATGTTTTTAGTTAGAGTTAAAAACAGTCTGCAGGGTTGTGAAATAGGAGCTACATTAAGAGGAGCAGCTAACAGATAGCAGAATTGCAGGAGAAAGGATAGCTTGACTAGTGGAACATCAAGACTATTACAAAAGAATAGAGGGTTGTTAATACCTATGGAATGAAGAGTTTAGAAGGAATCATGCAGATTATAATGAACCACAAAATCAAGTGACTCCCTCATTGTTGCCTGGATAGAAATGCTGCTGCCACTTCCAGGCAGTTGCTTTTACACTTTGGGTAGAGCAGGAATCAATGAGGGGGTGTGACTGTAACACTGCACTCCCCCTGGATCTTCCACTGACTGGGTTAAGGTGAGATTACACATTATAATTAAATAATGTGAAGGGCACTTAAAGCTTGAATAATCACATATTAAGGCTTGTTAACAAGTGCTGTGCTACTTTGGGTGAAGATTATCTTTTCTATGTTGCTTGAGTTAAGTTAATTTCTGGCTGATAAAACCATTAATTTGCAGTCCTCCAGTATCCCAGGAGGCATTGCTCCCAGGTGGATTAGCTATCATCCAGGACTATACAGCCCTGGCCTGACGGCTAGGGATAGCTGAGCAGAAGGCGAGTGGGGTGGGGGACATGAGAAAGAGGGCAGGGAAAGGGGAGAGGGGAATGGGTGGGCAGAGAGCCACTAGGCTGCTACTGCCTTGCCCCCCCATCATACTTTTCATGTGCAGATGCCCCCCCGACACCCCAATCATCCCCTTTACCTCCCCAAATTGCCCACCTGATTGCTTCCTCTGATCAGCCCCTCTGCCTCCTATCAGCCCCTTCACTGCCACATCAACCTGCCACCTCAATCAACTTGAGAGCAACAGCAGCAGTAGCCACAGAGAGGGGTTCCTTCTCCTTGCTTGTTCCCAGGCTTCCTGAAATCTGTGTCAGTCCCATGCATATGGATACAGCCCCTGCTGAGCCCCACTGCTGAAGCAGTAGCAGGGGAGAAGGGGCAAGAGGGTGAAGAGTGGCCAGAAAGCTGTGGAGCCCAACAGGGGCTAGGTCCAGGTACTTGGGGGAAGCACAGGCTATAGGAAACCCAGGAACAGGTAGAGGAGGGGAATCCCTTACCACTACCACTCCCAGTTTTTGGCATCAATCTGGAGTGGAGGGCTTAATGGGGGGAAGAGGAGGGCTATTGGGATCTAGGTAATTGTGGGAAAGGAAATCAGGGTGGAAGATGAGCAATCTGGTTGAGGGGTGATCCAGGGGCTGATGGGAGTACAGGAGGGATTTGGGGGGACAGAGAGGGCAAATAGTGGGGGTTATTCCCCCCCCCCTCTGCTATTTTGTGGTTAGTGAGCTGGTGAGGGGGGCAGGCACAAAGTAGTCTCAGCAGTGCCTAGCTACACCTAGTGGCAGGCCTGAGCACTGCACATTATAGATAGTATAAACCCTTAATGTGGGACTGCTCAAAGCACATGCTAACTTTAACATTGATTAATATTCCTTAGAGTTAGCACATGCTAATTCTAAAATGTAATATCACACTTCCTTTCAAATCAAGTGGAAGAAACAATGAGGGGGAAAGCACCTTAGAGTCTAAGAAAGAGATGAGCTTTCACAGGGGGCAACCTACTTCATCAGATTCTATAAATGAGACAGGAGGGAAATGGCATACATTGCATACAAATTTTATCTAAATGGAGATACCTTTATCACTATATCTGAGATGATTGTAATTTACCTCTTCCAGAGGCTATTTTCTTCCACCAATAATAGTTTCCATTTCTATGATTTATCACCATTCAGACTGCGCACACCTGTGCAATAGGACAGCATGTTACACACTGTATGACTTCAAATTAACTCAAAGGATTAGTTTTCATTGCTGCACACAAACTTTGCCAATTTGGTTGTTTTTTTGTTTAAAAAAATCATCAATTGCTAATTAAAACCAGATAAAGAACGCAACACAAGCCAAATGCTATATATTTTAATTGTAACAAAGCTTGAGTGCCATTGGCACCACAAGATGGCAAGTCACCATTAGACAGTAATTGCAGGAAGTAAAAATGTCTTCCTTGATAAAGCTGCTATAGTCTCATCTAGAAATAATGAAATGTGCTAATTAAAACCCATACCCAAATTAAAATCCATACCCTAGTTCTCTGTAATGCTTCAATATTAGCACAGTTATAGATCTTTGACTCTTTTCCTTTTCTATGTCCATATTCAGTCTCACGTTACACTTAAACAAAACATATCCAGGCAAACACAAGTTCTTTTACCATTTCAAAAAAATAGCTTTGCTAACTTTGTCTTTCAAAATGTAACTACACTTTAAAAATAAGTAGTAGTCAAATCTCCTACTAACCCAGGAGGTTGATATATCACATCTTCACATACAGGTAAATTGAGGAACACAGTGTGTGTCTACACAAGACACTTTACTGTGCATTACACTAATCTAATGTGCAGTAAAGCATCACCATCTACACATGCTCAGTAAATTAGTCTAATGTGTGGTTTGCTAGTACCTGTAGGTACAGGTACTAGATAAACCACACCTTAGGTACTGCATGTATAGACAGCTGACCTGAAGCAAATTGTTGAGGAAGTTCCCTGCCCCTTGCCTCCCATGCAGATCAGGGTGTGGGGCTGGCAGGCAGGTAACCCGGAGACAGGACAGTTTCCCACACCCCCAGAATCTCAGGCCTGACCTGTGTCCCATGCCAGCCTGGGGTGGGCATCTGGGGGAAACTGGAGCTCCCCTTGGCTACTGTAGGTGGGGAGAACACTGGACTGAACTGCATCCGTTGGGAGCAAATTTGCTCCTGATGGGTGCACATGTAGATGTTTCCTGGGGAAAACTTTCTGCCCCTTATTTTACTGCACAATAGCCCTAAGGTATATTAATAGCAAGTGTAGAGGTGCCCATAGTGGCTTAAATTATTATGCGCACAAAAACAAAAAATCCCAATAACCATATGCACCCGCCAGGCCTCGAACATCTTGTTCCAAGCTTCCTTAGTTCAAGTGTTCACCGGGACTCACTTTGCCGTTGCAGGTGGTCTTACAGGAGGTCTTTACACATGCTGCAAGCTGCCCCTTTCTCACCTGCCATGACTTTGAATCTCTCACAGTGGGGGCTTCGTGCAGCACGGTTGCCCACGTTGGACGCCTGCTCCTTTGGGGTCTTCTGCAAGGCTCCACCTCCCTATACCCAGCCCGGTGGATCCCGGTCGCTTTTGTGGCCGCCCTCATGCTCTCCGATCACTCCCCAAACAACGAGCCCTCCGCTCGCCTTCCTGCTTTTCCTGCTTCCACTCGACCTCAACCCCTTCAGACACAGGGAAACATACAATACCCTTCTCTAGTCAAAGAAAAAGACTTAACGAATCCTAAGAAAACCACCACACCACTACTGGGCTTCCTTGCGGAGCACAGATAGCCCTTCCACACATCAATTCGCCGACAGGGCCTTCTCTAAGCGACTCAGCTTCGTGGCTCAGCTCCCCCTGCCCAGGTTAGAGCCGTTCTCCCTCCAACTTCCTGCTATTGTGACCCTCTCTCTGGGTCCTCTCAATATTGCTGATCCCTTTCTGAGACCTCCAGTGTAGCTGCCCTCTCTCTGGGTCTTCGAGATGTGGCTGCCCTCTCTCTGGGTCTTCCCAGCACAGCTGCCCTCTCTCTGGGTCTTCTCCTCGCAGCTGCCCTCTCTCTGGGTCTTCTCCTCGCAGCTGCCCTCTCTCTATGTCCTCCCAGCGCCGTTCTTCTCCCCACGCCCTGAGTCCTCTTACCGATTTGCCTCCTGCCTTGCCTGTCACTGGGACTCCTGTTCCGGGTGCTGGCTCGCTGCATGGGTCATCTGCTCCTTCACGGCTGGTGACTGTCGGTTCTCCTGGTGTCCCACGCCCCCGGCTGACTCCACCGGTCGGGCTCTCCCTCGGCATCCGTGCGCCCCTCCCCTCTCTCACCGCTGGCCCTCTTATTTCCGCTGACTGGTGATTGGGGCTGATGTCATCCACCGGCCGCTGCTGAATAAAGGCACAGCTAATAATCCGCGTGGGTTTCCCCCGTTGTCCTTGCTTTTCCTCGAATCCTGCTGTAAGTAATTTTCTTTTTTTACTTTCGCTTTTCTTGCTCCACCCCCCGCTGCTAGCCCTAGGGTTCCCCTTGTGGGCTTGGGAGTCTCCCCGGTTTGCCTCTCCCCATGACACCATACATGAAAGTACTGACAGAACCAGGAGCAGAACTCTGTGTCTGGCTCTGCCGTGTATTCTTGCCATAATATTGCATACTTCATAATAAAAATGTCAAAAGGACTGTGCAAACAGTAAAATGAATACAGAACAAAACAAAACAAGAATTAGTTTTAACTAGGGCCAAAGTCCTTTGCAGATCCTGTAATCTGCAATCTAATTATTTGGTCCACAGATTTTCTAAATCCTACCAACATGGGTTAATGATTATTTGCATTCTTGTTTCAGTTAAATAACTTGTGAAGATGCTCTGATGGGTGTTACTACGTGTACAGAGTCTATGCCATCAGTAGCCCTAGTCAGTTTATGACTGTTTATATATAAAACTACACATAGCTTTAAAATACTTACAAATCACTCCAGAAACATATTTATGAAAGTAAATTTGAAGAAAAAGAAAAGTGTAGGAAAGCTTCTCTTTATGGAAGGGTAGAGTTGCCAACCCTCCTGGATTGGCCAAGAGTCTACCGGAATCAGCATCTATCTCTTGGTGACTGTTGAAAGCAATCTGGGTGATTGATACGGTGAACAGGTTGAACAGTACAATTAATAACATTACATCATGTTGGGGGAAAAAAATATCCCGAAATAGCTTCAGTCAGTGATGGCAACCCTATGGAAGGGGTATAACTCCAACTAGGTTGCCTCTTAAGCTGGGGTACAAAAATCTTGGCACAAAGGCTACAAGATCTTGCCCAATTTTCCAATTAAAAGTAAAAGTAAATGCTTATAAGATTTTTCCAAAAAGAACCTCAAACTACCTTGGTAATAAAGTATAAAGACATCCTAAACTAAAATGATTTTAGGTGCTTTGCAATGCTATTATACACAAGAGTGGTAAGGGCCCTACTCAAATACTGTAGTTTTGTTCAAGGACACAGACAGTACTCAAGGCAAAACAAACAATTATTTTAAATTAAATTATACTAATGCATTAAAACCCAGTTTTGCATTTTTTCTCAGGCCAACACGGCTACCAAATATTTCCCTGAAACATGGAAGATGCCATATTTTAGCTGATCTTGGAAATATGAACTTCATTGCTGAACAAGAAGGAAAGAGTTTTTGAGCCTCCCTGCCTTTCTGACATCTGACACCTCCAGGGATGACAATGGTCATATCTACAAAGCAAGGAGCAACTTACAAAGGACTCTCAGGGAGCCAAGGGAACAGACACCCAGCCTCAAAATACTTCTGTGCAAAATGAAGTTTGTATTCTACCTAAGGGGATTTTTCCAATCTTGGATGTGTCCTCAGCCTCAACAAGGGTGCGTGTGTCTGAAAGCTTGCAAATAAAGATTGTTTGGGGTTTTTTTGCGATTTCTCAGTTGGTTTAATAAAAGGTATCATCTCTGAACCAAGAGTTTTAGAGTTTTGCATTTCTTTAAAACCCCCTTATACATTCAACTGAGTAACATTTTATCTATTTCTAGAAACACATAGCAGTAACTAAAAAGTAGCTAAATAGAGTAGGGAGAACAGAGAGAGAGCTCAGCATTTCGTTTTCAGGTGTATTACTTCACCTGTTATAAGTGATATTTATGAACTATGATTTACCAAAGTGGTGTGTCTGCCTTGTCATTACTGCAGCCACTGGTCCCAGCAAAATGGCTTGTGTTTTATGCTATCTCAAGCCATAGATCATTAATGTGATCTTTGGAATACATCAGAATTCTATTTTCAGGTCTCTTGGACTGCATTTTAAAAGTGAGCAAGAGTTCATTTGATATCATACAGTCATTAATACACTAGGTTTTCTCTCTTCATCCCCAAAATGAGCTTGACCTTTTAAGTTAACAAATACAAAGCAAATAACTTCTGAAGTGAGAAAAAAACTGTTTCTGATTACATGAAAATCATTCTCTCACCCCCTGAATGGTTACTAAAATCAAGTCTTAGGGCAGATCAAACTAGCAAGGACTAGAAGCAGAACTGCCAAAACAGAGCAAGAATTTTCATAGCACTACCAGAACAACCAGATAAATTACTGTCTCCCAAGACACATGATCTGTCCTTCCATGGTTTCCTTTTCTGCTTTCCAAAACAGAATGTGTTACCAGTTCTCTTAATTACCCATCCCTGAAGTAAAGTGAACTTTGCAACTGTCTTGAGGTCACCATATTACCTGAACCTCACAGAGTAAAATCCTGGCTTCACTGAAAAAAGTGGCAAAAGTGTCATTCTTTGTGTCTTGTGTAATGAATTCTGCAGACATCTCATTTTGAATGCAAATTTGAACAACACTGCAATAGATTAGCTTACTTTGATCAATTTCAAACTCATCCAAGTGTTGTGTTTCTGAAATCTGCACATGGAGCTCAGTTACCACTGGAGAGAAGAAACTGATAAAAGAAGTAGGGAGAGTGTAGGTCTGTGAAAAGAAGACAACAATTTTGACACAGAGAAATTCTAGCCCTCCCTTCTCATGGAACTTTAGTACCAGCCTCAATAGCTAGTTAGCATCATAAACTCCTTGATACTTTGCTCAATCACATTCATTCCTTTTCTCTGCCACATTGAGTCTAACTTCTTCCCTGGCTATTTTATTAACTAAACTAGGGACTTCCAGTGGAATGGTCATGAAACAAAGTCAACAGCAAAGCGGCTAATAATAATATAGCATTGGCTATTGCAAAATATGAGGGATGTAAAATCCCTCCAAAAAACTATTCATGGTTACTTTGGACCTGGGCACTATGGCAGCTCCTCCATTAAAACCTACATAAAGAATCTTTTAGGAAGCAAATGTCATCCTGGTCTTGTCATGATAACATAATGGTGTGAGTTTTAATAGAATTAGTTACCTTGCTCCCTTGTCTTTGATGGATCTTAAAATTTTCAGGTTTCAATGAATGAAACAAAGCTATGGTTTGAGAAATATTCCTCTTCTACACATCTGAAGCTGCTTGCGGACATTAAAAAAAACCCCAAGCCCCACACTTTATCAGAAGAAGCAGCACATTACTTCAACCCAGCTTTGCAGCGTCTGTATAGATCAGGGACACCAACATGGCTTTTTGGTACTTTTAGCTAAAGCTGAGTCAATCACCTATTAGATAAAAGCAATAAAAAGCCCTACTAAGGCACCCAGTTGATACAGATGTCTGGCAAGCTGGTGCCAACTAACACACTGCCTCTTCTGGGCATGTGCTGGGCTCAGTGTGGGAGTGCTCCAAGTTTAAAGTAAAGCACCACTTTTTTTTCTTTTTTTTTTTAATGTCTGCAAACAGCCTGAATGTTTTCAGAATCCATTTTCACAAACGTATTTCCTAGTTACCCTAGGGCCTCTCTACACATTCAGGAAAAATCATGACAGGAACTGATGTGCGATCCACAGAATCACACCTCCTATGATGCACATGTGCATCACAGGAGACATGATTGTAGGTACAGAGAGAGCCTGGGATTGCCATCCCAGGCTTCCCCTGCACTGGCAAGTAGAAAGCTACTGCATCTGCAAGCCCTGTGGCTGATGGGACTTGCCATGGGTGGTGGAAGGCCAGGGCTAACAGGGCTTAGTCCCTGCAAACGTGGGCCAGTGGGTAGGGCCGCAGGGCATGCCAGGCACTAGCTCCGGGCAGCTGGAGTGGGGTGGGAGGGGCAATGCACAGACTCAGACACTTGCAGCCCAGCATGGGAATCACTACCCAGCATGGCAGGCAAGTCTCAGTCTGTGAAGAGGTAGGGCAGGGGGCAGATTGAGGCCCCCACAGTGAGGGAGGGAGTGGGGAAGAGGCAAGGGCAGGGGCTGGGGTGAATGGGGCCCCGGGGCGGGTTGTGGGAACAGTGGAGCCCTGGGTGGCTTCTCCAGGGGTGCGGAGGGGCTCCTGCCACTGTGTGCACCCTGGGGGAGGCATGACAGAGCATGTGCCCCCTGGATTTGTGCACAGGGTGGAGGGGGGTTAGTGCTGCATGCTGGGGCTCTGCACCCTGCTGCCTTTGCCACTGCTTGGGAGTTACGCAATGCCATATGCCTGCAGCTGCTGGGTGGGCAGGGGCCGCAGCACAACCCAGGGGCAGCAGCCCAGGCGCAACCCAGGCGTCACGCAGCTCCAGAGGCAGCGGCAGTGGGGTGCTGAGCCCAGCATGCAGGGGCAGCCCCACTCCACCCCACACACAAATCTGGGGGGCACATGCCCACCTATGCCTCCCCTGGGGTGCACATAGTGGCAGGAACCCCCCCTCCTGCACCCCTGGATGAGCCACCCAGGGCTCTGAGCATCCCAGGACCTACCCCAGCCCCTGTCTTGCCTCTGCCCCACTCCCTCCCTCACTATGGGGGCCTCAATCTGGCCCCCCACCCCTTTCTTCTCCCCCTGCTCCTTTCCCTCCACAGACTTACCTCCTGGGGGTGGTGCTTGCATGTGTACTCAGCCCCACAAATAATATTTTCTCCCTCTGCCTATGGGACTTGCAGTTGTGGTAGTGCCCCATGGCTTCCACGGCTGAAAGTGCTGCAGCAGCATCCATAGGGCACTACTGGGACTGAGAGTCCTGTAGTTTCTGGGTGCTGCTGAGAGGGAGAGTCCCATTAACTGTGGGACTCCCAGCCCTGACTGTGCATGGTGCACCTCTGTGGATGTCAGCTGACGGGGCTCCCGGCCACAGGGGTAGATGCTGCTACATATGCAAACTAGAGCTGGATAGGAACCAGCTGTAAAGTTATTATACATTTTCTAGTTCTAACTCTATAGCTGCATGGACCTTTTTATGGTGTGATAGTTAATGTGCGCATGTAGCTGGTCTAAATTAATTGCAAAATTACCACAGTAATTGCATGATATATGTCATGTGTAGAGGGAGCTTAGACCCTTTCATTCTATATGGACCATTTTAAAACTTTGGTGTTCATTTTGTTTTAATTACTGGATCACTTGGGAAATTTCATAGTTTTCCTGACTTCAGTACAGAAGATTAAAATGACCCAATATTTAGGTTACATTAAAAATCAAGCAAGCAAGCAATACTTAGTTGGACTCAGTTCAGAAAAGCATGTCCCCTTTCTTAGTTTGAACCCAGGCACATGAGTGAACATGTATTTGTACTTTAGGAGGATCAGCAAGATTCACTGGACTTCATAGCTTTCTTATCTTACTAAATAATTACAGACTTTTCCCAGGACCATACAGCTGTGATTTCTTGCTGGCAATGGTTACTTGGCGAGTGATACCACAGTGACAAAGGAAATCAATTTCCTTGACACTAGAATCATTCTCTCTGCATCATTAAAAAAAAAGGAACAGGAAAAAATATAATTAAAATAATAAAAATCCTGGCACTCTTACTGAGATGGGCAATTTATTAAGCCTGACTAAATCACAGTGAGAAGGAAAATGTCCCAATTATAAGTAACTGTGCCAACATTACATTCAGAATAAGGATACTAAGCTGGTCTTATGAATTGGCGTCAAGGTATTATGTCGTCAGTTAGAAACCTCAGGTTCCAATAAACAAGATGTTTGATTCATAAAAGAAAAACCTATGACAAAACTGCATCTTAGGTTGATTGAAAAAATCAACTGCCAGGTGATCCAAGTACATTGCTTATTTGGAAAACACTCCATTTCCTGGCTAGATGTACACTGCAGGTTGATGGCAGCCACAAGACTGAAAAGGAAGTTCTATAATTTGCTGATGTACTTGATGTCTAGATATACATAGATCCATCAAATGGTCATTACAAAATTAAGGAGCTGACAAACTGGCCAAAAGCCTGCCACCAACACAAAGCCTAATCACCTGAAATCTGCTGCATTTGGCAGTTCTTTTATGGCTTGTTGTGAGGAAGGAACCCTGAGACTAGGATTACTTAGTATTAAAGTTCATCAGGAATTTCTCAAAGTAACAATTATTTGTGAGGAATAGATTTTATTTTTAGGGGGGGTGGCCTCGAAGGAGATCACATCATTGTCAATAGAGTTTTCATTGGGAAAGGTTGTTACACTTTGAATTGTAAATCCAGTCAAAAATATGCAATTATATTTAATTCATTCATATTTATAAAGCAACAGACTCTATAGTTCAGTGGTTAAGGACATTCGTCTGGAATTTGGGATAATGGCAAAGCAGAGACCCATGATTCAGAGGAGTGGCTAAAACATTGGGCAGTTTTGGAGTGTGTTGATCTCTTTCAGTTTTTAAGTAAAAGACTTTAATAAAGGCTAATCTCCAACCCCATTCTACCACATAATTTTGTGACTGAAGACTGGAGTAGCCTCTGTTACATTTGTATACAGCCAAACATCTATCACTACACTGTGCAGAGTGAAACTTGGACCCTCCAAGGAACTGGGCTACATGATTTATACAGGTTATCCAGCCTTGGGTTGCACTCCTTCATGTGTTTTCTGCATAGAATAGAGTTTGAGAGCTTTTCTGGCCTTGAGGAGGCTTGGGGGCGGGGGGCGGGGCAGGGTGGTAAGGGGGGGAGGGGTACCTAATGTAGCTATATATGGGTTTTTGTTATCCAATTTGACCAAAGAAGTTATGCAGACCTTAAAAAAAAAAAAAAATTAGTGTAAGGATTTACTTACCATACTACTGATTAAAAACAGGCATTGTAGATTCATCTTCCATTATAAAATTAGAGATCAGATATAATCTATTTTTATAGCCTCTAATGATATCTATTTGTCAGATAAGAAAGACACACATACGTTCTATTCAGAAACCTCTGCTCTAATTCATAAGATGTCCAAATTCCTATAGGTATATAAATTCCATAATATTTGGGACATAATGAACGATGCACAACACTTTTCATAGAATCATAGAAGCAGGGTCGGAAGGGACCTTGTAGATCTTCAAGCCCAACCCCCTGCCTGGGCAGGAGGAAAACTGGGCTGAATTGACCCCAGTCAGATAGGCATCAAGCCGCCTCTTGAAGACCCCCAGGGTAGGAGCCAGCACCACTTCCCGTAGCCTCTCATTGTAGGGTCTGCCCTGCTGTCCCCGGATCATGCGGGTGGCCCTCCTCTGGACCCTCTCAATGTTGTCCACATCCCTCTTGAAGTGGGGTGCTCAGAACTGGACACAGTACTCCAGCTGCGACCTGACCAGTGTCGCGTAGAGGGGGAGGATCACCTCCTTGGATCTACCTGAGATGCACCTGTGGATGCACAATAAGTTCCGGTTAGCCCTGCCAACCGTGACCTCACATTGTCGGCCCATGTTCATCTTGGAGTCAATGACTCCAAGATCCCTTTCTGCCTCTGTGCTCTCAAGAAGGGAGTTTCCCATCTTATAAGTGTGCTGCTGGTTGCTACTGCCCAAGTGCAGCACCCTCCACTTGTCAGTATTGAAATGCATCCTGTTTTTATTAGCCCACCCCTGCAACCTATCCAGGTCTTTCTGCAGTCTTTCCCTCCCTACTAGTGTGTCCACCTCACCCCAAATTTTGGTATCATCAGCAAATTTGAACAGGTTGCTTTTCACCCCGTCGTCCAAATCACTTTTAATCTCTTGATGACTATGGGCTTTCTCCATTATTCCATGAGGATCATGTATGGAGAAGAACAAGTTCAAGATATGCCACACAGCTGGTAAAGAATGAAAGAAAATATGTCACATTACACTAGGCCATTAATGGAGTAGTCTACTGGATATGCAAGATTATTTCTCAGAGGTGTCTGAAACCCAGGAATTTACCTATCCGGACTAGTAATGGAGGGCTATTGCCCAGCAGAATGTGTATGATTTCAATCCTTTACTCTTCAAACCCAACTCAGTAACGATATACAGAGCATGCTCAACTACTATGCATTATTTGTGTTGATCCAGAAACCATCTGGTTTAATATCATGTTTGTTAACAAAACATGAGATCCAAGTCAAAACCAAAATGGAAACCATTCTCATGGAAAATTAAAGTTCTGGCAGCGAGTTGGTCAATTTGTTTAGCTTGCAGTGGAAATCTGAAGATTAGCAGTGGCAGCTTGCTCCACAATTTCCAGTTTAACATCATTGTGGAGTCCAGACAAAAAAAAAAAAGGAGACATTTGCATGCGATCAGTTTTCAATAGAATGCTTCTTGCATCAAAAATTTCATATATAAGATGACAACTATTCCATCCAATCTTCTGTTGGTAACATGCAGCAAATACCTCTCTGGAAAAAAAAGTGAATAAAGCATACACCTGTACAAACTGGTCAGTTTAGGCAAAACTGGATGTATCTACACATGCACGTTTCTGCAGAGTAGACTGATTAACTCCTCAGTAAAGTGTCACCGTCTACACAGGTGCTGGTATTAGGGCACAGTAAACTAATTAACTCCATGATAGGATAGCACTGTCAGGGACAGTACATTGCACTCAGTTAGCTCAGCCAATAGGGGGCCTGCTCCACCCATGCTCAAATTACTGCTGTCCCAGGGGACATGTAGATGCTGTACCCAAAAGCAGTTGACTCTGGCATGAACTGCTCAGGAGTTTATTGCATCGTATTAATTGCACATGTAGATGGCACTCATAATGCCCTATTTATTTATAACTGTTCCACAACGAGTTCTAGGACTCCATAAGATCTCCCAATATAAACTAGTTTTAAATGGGTCTTAATTTGGTTGGGAGGTTTCTAAAAATATAACAGAAGTGCTTTGATCAAACACCACGAGGTGCACAAACTTCTATAAGTGCAGTGAATTCCTCTAAGATGGTGTTAACCCCTGCCTCTGGAAAAAAAATATCTAATTGGTTAGGTCTATTGTTCTCTTAAAATTTGACCTTCAGTTTAAGTTGGATAGGATTATTGATTTCATTTACTGTCATAAAGTGGTGCATACTATTGTTTTATACTGTTATTTACTGCTTTTTCAGATGTTTAATTTAATTCATGTGTGAATGAAGTGATTCCTGTTCAGACTGGTAAAGACTATAAGACATTCTGTGTGTATGTAATTGAGAAATGTTACAGCCGTGTTATATTGCAAATAAAACTTGGCATCCAATAAAGGACATGCAGCTGCTTACTAAAGGCTTCACAACACTCACTGAACTGCTGGAAGTTATAGATATTGATTTGAAGGCAATATCCTTACAGTACAAATCAAGCCATGTACAACATCAGAAAAAAGAAACACTAGTCTACAAAAGTATTGAAATTATTTCAGTAAAATCCATCATCAGGAAGAAAAAAAAGCAAACTTCTTTCAGTTACAATGACTCAAATATCATTTGCTCATGAGGATTCTTTTCTTTCCTTAAAATGTAAGATGTTCATGATTTTTGCAAACTCCTGGTAATAAGGGACCTAAGAGATAAATACATAGTCACCTCTACACACAAGAGAGGCTTAAACAGACTTTGCTTATTTTGGCTCTCTTTCTTTCTATGCTTCACTTTTTTTTTTAATTTCATTTTCAAAGGAGTAACTTTATTACAATTATAAGGGCATGTCATCATCTCCATGCTTAATTTACTTTTATGTATCTTGTGCCTCACCAAGATTGCAGAAGACTGATAGTATGCTCTATGCTGAGTTCTCTCTCTGTTCCTAAGTTCATGGCTAAATTGTGTTTGTACCTCAGCAACCTATGGCACACAGACTGCACCTGGTTCACCTGGGTGATTTCATCCAGTTTGTAAGGCCCAGAGGTCAGTGGTAATTTGGTGGCATTCAGTAGTGGAGCATGGGATTTGGTGGTGCCTGGATCCCAAGTGAGATGGTAGCAGTTTGGTGGCAGGGGAAGCAGTGGCAGTTGGGCTGCAAGCTGCAGCCTGTCTTGGACTGAGCCACATTATTTTGGCCCATTGCTGCTAAAAGTTTGCAAACCCCTGTATTAGTGTGGAAGAGGAGCTAAGTTTAATGGGCTGCCATTCAACTTGCCCGGCTCTTTCTCTTTCTTTCTCCCTTTACTCTCACCACTGAAGACTTATATCTCAGCCCTTAATGGGTCTTTTCATGACCCATTAATCCTTGCCTTTCAGCTGTCTGTCAACTCCTTTCAACACCCTAATCTTGCTTTAGCATATGGCTGCTGCACTCTCTTATTCTTTCCTAGGTGAGCCTTTTTTTCCTTTCCTCCTATGAATAAAGCTGTTGACCTTCCAGCAAATAGTTGCTGACTGGTAGGAAGAGATAGAGGGGGGTCCAGGGTTCCAGGTTCTGAAGTACTTCTCAGACATTTCCTGGCAACAGAGCTTGTGCAACTCAGTTTGGAAATCACTCAGGTTTCAGATCCAGCTTGAAACCACTCTAAAAACTTAAGAAGAAGGGAGGTGTTTACCAAATACTTCTCAGTTCACTATTCCAGGAGTGTTCAACCCATGGCCTGCAGGCCATATCTGGCGTCATGTTGGCATCATGTCATCCAGCCCACAGAGCTCCCAACAGGTCTATAAATTTGGCAGTAGGCGAGCTATGGCACAACTCCCTTGCTGCCAAATTGCTGGACCTGGGGGAGCCCTTGGCCTTGTGCATTAGATCAGGCAACCAATCCCAGTGTGCAGGGCTGGGAGGGAGTGGTGTGGACTGCCAGAGCCACATACTGGCATGTGGGGGCAGTGCTGGGCCCAAGAGCCCAATTGCAGTACGCAGTGGCCAGCTCAAGCCCCATGGGACCCGATCTAGGCATGCAGGGGCGCATCCTGGCATGCTGGGGCTGTTCTGATCCTCAGGCACTCATCTGGCTCACAGGCCCAAAAGTTTGTACATGACTGCATTACACCAAGCTGTTCTGGGCATATTCCTTCCCCCTCCCCAAAGATCTTTACTGTCAGCCGCTTACTTACACTGATTTCCCTTCACCTGCCTCTTTCTGTCACTGAAACAAAAGCAGGGGAGAGATTAAATAATGTAGAAAAAGTACACCCCCTCCGTTAATTTTAATTGTTCTCTTTAAATTGCATGAAGCAGGGAACACGATGGTAATGCGTCATCTATAAATAAAGAGTAGCTTCCTAGACAAGGAGAGTCATGCTGGTGGCTCACAGTTTAGTAGCTTTGTTTTTGTCTGATTACGTTGGACTATTGAGTGATAGGACTGGCCCAACAAGCTTTTTATCAGTCTGACACCTCTGAGAGTTAACTAAAGAACATTAGAAATTTGCCCTTCTAAACAAACACACTATATAATCCACTGTCCTCTCTGGCTGAATACAATTTATACTCAGGCCTCCTGTCCAGTATTTTTGGAAAATACTAAAGCTATTATTTAAACCTAAGCTCCACAGCATTTTAATGCATATGATCAGCTACAATGGTTTCGATCGTTAACCTAAAGTAATGGTTTTCAACCGGGGGGTCTGTGGCCCCCTGGAGGGCCTTGAGAAGGTTACAGAGGGTCCACTTGACTCATCCTGGTGCAGGGAGGAGCTACCTTAGTCCCCCCAGGGTTGAGGCAAGTCTCCATCCTGTGGGTGAGGCTCCGTGCTATGGCTGATCAGGTGAGCGAGGCCCTGGGGCTCCCTGCCCCTGAGTCCCACCTATTGCACCCAGGGCCATGCGGGTGGGGAGCTGGGTCAGTCCCCTCCCACACAGGTGGGCGGTGGAGTTTTTATAGCATGCAACTGGTGGGGGAGGGGTGCTCAAGAAGACAAAAGGCTGAGCAAGGTAGAAGGGGTAGGAAAGTGAGTGCAGAGAACAAATAGTAATGCAACAGATTTTCAAAGCTTCTTCTTGATCAGGGCAAGATAGTAGCAGATCCTCACAGCTAATTTTTCTCTGTGTGTGTGTGTTCCAAAATATTTTATGGCTGGGACATTTTAAAATAGCAAACTACTCGGACATAGTTTGACTTTATTCTCAATTCAGAGGGATGGGCAGTAGTCATCTATGCCAGATGAGATCACAGATCAATCTTAAAACACCCCTGTCACAGTATAAATACCACCACAGACCATGTCTAAATAATGCTCACATGTCTGGCTGGCCTAGCTATAATAGCAAGGTTGATAAGGTACTGATAAGCTTATCCACAACATTCTTTTCCAGAAGAGGTCATTGCTTCTTTTGTGCTATCAAGTACAACAAGGCTAAAGCATTAAACCCCGCCCCCCAAACAAAACCAACCCTCCCCCATCAACAAAAGCTTTCTTAAAACAAATGTTAGCAGCATTTCGTTCATCCATGAAAATACCAAATTATAGTGCTTTTGTAGCATATGTTCTTTGAAGTACCATTCCACAAACAGATATTTTTTGTTGCAAAAGAATATCTGCCAAGGCATTATGGAGAGACTTCAAGAGTCAGAGTCTTGTTTGACTATAGGCATGACTCAGGGTTTCTTTTAACTCTGAATTTTCCAGGTGTCTACTTTTTTCTTTAAAGAGGAAAAGGAATTTGTAATTCTCCAATAGCTCTCAATCTTACCTCTACCTTTTTTTTTCTTTTCTTTTTACCTTGAAATAAAAGCTGTGTAGCGAATGCAGGTCCTGAAACTGGATCTATTTAAAAAGCAGTCTGAAGCCAAGTTCTCCTTAAAACACATTTTTTTAGGGTTAAGAAAAGTATGGTGTATTTTTGTAATGCAATTTCCCACCTGATTATATTAAGTATAGATGGCAATCTGGAACATTCACAAAGGAACTACTTAATGGACAATTAACCTTAACTTGTATTTGGTAAAAATGTAAATTGGGTAGAAAACAGAGCATTAAAAATATTGATATTTATTATTCTTTGCCCCCAACATACAATTTGGAGAGAAGCATCTCAAAGCAGCAAAAAACGAGACAAAACAAGTAATGTGAAGTGTTTCCAGTATGAATATGCTCAAAATACTTTTTTCCTAGCATTTGGCTTTACAACATGGTAACAATTACATTGCTGAGCATCACTTCAAGGAGCAAACTGCAAATGAAGCATGGTGTAGGAGGAAGAGTAGATGCTGCATGCCCACTCAAGAGAACACAGAGAAAACAAAAATCTTGACTATATTCAAGATTTGGAATCCCATACTTGTGACATTAGTTACTATGGAAACAAAATACTTCAAAGTGGGGAAAAAGCAGAGTGAGATCATAAAGAGTAGAACCAAATGCAGATTAAAAGCAGATAGTGCATACAAACCTGGGGGTATGGGACCTGGACTGAGGAACTCGCACAACACATGGATCAAGATACAGGCGTCACATTGCTTTAAGGCAGTCAGAACCAGACAGGATCTGCTGCCCACCAAACTATGAATCAAAAGGGGGAGAAAACACACACAACAAGCCTGCAAGAGGCTTCTTTCTAATTGACCTTTTAACAAAAAAGGAAATGGAAGAGAAGGACTGATTGTAACTAAGTGTGCCTGGGAAAGGTTTTAAGGAAGAGGGGATATATTTACATAGTTAGCAATCTTGAGGATAAGGAAGATGGGAACCCACATCTAGTAAGGAGTAGATGCATACAACCAGCTCTCCCAAGCTGGCTGTCCCCAGCAGAAGACAGTATCACAGAGCCTGACCACAAGGTGGCAGGGGATCCTGTTTTCATTGAGCAATGACTTCCCTGGAATTAAACTGATTAGGGAAGGAGAACACAATCTAGTGTGGGCTGAAGCAGAAGCTTAAAAGAATGAAATTTCCAGTACATTGAAATCCTGCTGACTTTTGGCTAGATTCAGTCCTAAAAAAAACATTTTCTTGTCCACAGTTGTTGATTTTACAGCAATTTATGGACTGGAGGTACAAGTATTGCAGTGCAGTCATGCACTGCACCATGGCAAGCATTTATTTAAACATTTCCTAAGACATCAGCATCTACCTGTGGGAATGTTTTCAGGTAATAAGAAATGTATTAGGATAATTCGTGAGCAATTTTTAATGTATTTATCTTCAAAACTTGATCTGAGCCAAGATATCAAGTTACGTCCTGTGGGAAAGCTTCAGTATTTGTTTCAATCCCAAATAAGAATAGAAATTCCAAGTTAAGAAATGCAGCATTTTTAGTTTCAACATTTTAAAATCAAAACCAAAACATTGTCAAAGTCCCCAAACCAAAATAATTATTTTTTCTTCACTGAATTAACCCAATAAGCTTTGCTTCAAGTCGGTGTGATATAATTTCCCCTTAGGAGCACATTGCTGAATGGGAATTGTACCTTGGGATTCTGGTGGTCTTATTCACCCCTGCGGTCCAGCCTCCTTGGCTATACTATATCTCCTATGATGCATCAGACAACTCACTCACGTGAAAATTTGCATTACGTTTTAGAAAACGTAGTCTCCTGGGGAACTGGGCTCAGGAAAAAATGGGAGCTTCAACTATATCCCCTATATAGCAATGACCTGACAGAGAATCATTTTAATATATTTCATATTTCAAGTCAGTTCCATATCACGAGATACTCTGCCCTAGGAATAAAATGATTCTTTTAAAAATGTTACTTTTTAAAATGATTCTTTAAAAATGTTCTTTAAAAAACCCCCCTCATTTAAAATGCCACTCCTCCAACAGAAAATTAAGATTTCCAGCAAAAGTGAAATTTTCTACAGGAAAATTTGGATTTTACTGAGCCTATCAGTGCTGTTATCACTGGATTAATCTTTCCTCATGACAGGAAGCATGAATTGAAATGCAGTGCATCCTCGGTACCCTGGAACGTTATTAATAGCCAAATCCTTAAAGGTTCTTCTCTGTCAGTAGCTTGGGCTCTCCTCTCTATGCGTTAAGCCAGGAAAGGGTCTGGAAATAGGAGTGGATCTATGATTTTGTAAAGAGGAGTGAGAGACCAATAACCCTTACTACAGGAGTAACTTCATCCCTCTTTCAGCCTCCCCCACCACTCCCAGGCTGGACAGACCAGGCGGGCCACAGAAGCAGCAGCCAGGGACTTCTTTCTGCTGTTATACTTTATAGCCTTATACCTAGGTTTTGTCAGTTTAAAAGTACTTCCTTCTTCTTCCTCTCCCCTGCTGACACCTCACAAACCACATACCCACACATACACCTTCCTTAACTGAAAGTTCAATAGTGACAGAAAACATTGTGTGGATCTGACCCTAATTTTAAATTTCACAGATGTAGTGAAGCCACAGATATAATTAATTTTAACATCTCAGAAAGGAATAGAAGATGCGGTCTGAGTGAATTGGGCAAATAAGGAGACAGCTGTGATAAATAAGCTTGCTTTTTTGATCCCCCAAACACAGGTTAATATTTGGTTTAATACACACATTTAATAATAATAATCGTCATCATCTACCAATCCCCTAAACTTTGGTAAACAGATGTGCCTAGGAGGGCCACTCACATGATCCAGGGACAGCAAGGCAGACCCTACAAGGAGAGGCTATGGGATGTGAACCTGTTCAGCCTCCACAAGAGAAGGCTGAGAGGGGATCTGGTGCCACTTGTAAACTTACAGGGGGGACCAGCGGGAAATGGGAGAGACCTTGTTCCCCCGAGCGCCTCCCGGAGTAACAAGGAATGACGGCCATAAGTTGTTAGAGAGCAGGTTCAGACTAGACATTAGAAGGCACTACTTCACAGTCAGGGTGGCTAGGATCTGGAACCAACTTGCAAAGGAAGTAGTGCTGGCTCCTGGGTCTTTAAGAGGAGGCTTGATGATTACTTAAAACTGGTCTCAAATGACCCCGCTCTCTCCTGCCCAGGGCAAGGGGTCAGACTAGAAGATCTGCAAGGTCCCTTCCAACCCTATATCTATGAATCTATGAACCTATTTACTTTATAAGCAGAGCTGGGCCAAACTTTTCCAAAGAACAGGGCTCAGCAGATTGAAGTGTTCCAGGGGAAAGCAGAATCCCCCTTAAAATTTTTGAGGAAAACCAGACAGACACATTGTTCAAATATCCAGTGCCTTGGCTTAACCTTTGGCAGCTGCCCACAAGTTTTTAAAGATTCCTGTTCTGTGAAAAAAACTGCATTTCCAACTTTCCATTCTGATGAATAATAATAATAATAATATATTCCTTGTGTGCAAAACCTTCTGTGACAGAAGTTCTAGTTCTCATTTAACTATACCTCTAAGATCTATTCTACTCGTGCTCCAGTAATTGAGAGGGAGGGGGAGTGCCCCTGCTGCCATTTTGAACCATGGGGATGCTGATACATGAGATGTGGGAGGCTGCTGGAGCATGGCAACTGCTCCAGCAGACTCAATTAATCAAGTCTCCTCTGATGCACTGGAATTACAACACGTCAGAGCAGCCTTCTTGCTCATGTAAAGGCACCCTTAATGACTACAGGACTTACAATACAGTCTTCTTAGTAAGGTGCAAAACACAAAGATTTCTGGGACTATATATAATTAGTTTTGTTCAATGAAACACACTTTTTCTACAATAGTCTAAAAATGCCATAGTAAAATCTGCTTAAGAAAAGTATCCAATGCTTCAAAAAGTCAAGCAATGTTTTGTCAAACTGTGTCTGACTCAATGATGTAAAATGTTACACTATCATATTCCAAGTCTTAGATATTTACTTGCAAAGAGAATACAGTAAGGCAACAAAATGGCAAAGGGGTAACTAACTCCAACCAACCATTTCTCTCCTTAGAACTAGGGCTTTATAGCTTATCTCACATACAAAAAACACCTTTTCCCCCAAAAAAACAATGGTTAGAAATTGGGAAATATGGTAAGAACAGGTTTTGCTGCTTTTCAAGTGAGCTAGAAAGTAAAATCTGCAGCAATTCACAGGAAGCAGAATGATGAAGAGGGCTCAGCTCCCTTGCTGCTGCTACTCAGTGGGTGTGTCTACATGAGATATTTATGGTGGAACCGACTAATTAGCTCCACACTAAAACATTGCCATCTACAAGTGTGGTGCTATTAAGGCAGGTAAACTCATTAACTCACCATGGGAAAATACTGGTTGGGGCACAAGGGTGAGTAGGGTACAAGGGTACAATGTGGGGGCTACCTGCTATGCCTGAGCCAGCTCTTCTACAGTATGTTAAGTCCAGTTGGAGTAGACCTGAGCAGGCAGGCTGACGCCCTGGGCCCCCTGCCATCTGGGGCTGCTTTGCCCCAGCTCAGCGTGTTACGCTACTGGGTACACATTCAAATGCAGTGCTCAGGAGCAATAAACTCTAGTACAAAGTGCACCGGAGTTTATTGCTGTACATTAATAGCATGTATAGATGTGTAGTTACTACAAGGAAAGATTTTTTTTCTCTTTCATTATGCATCTCAAAAACAAGACAGCTATTATATTTTGGGCTGTGTTATTTGCAAAAACATGCATTTTTTGTCTGTAATTGTCAGCACTTTTAAGAATCAGCAGAATGTGGTCAAATTTCTGCCTGGAGTTTTAATTTTGCAAATCACAAGTGTGAATGAATCATGTTGGAGGAAGAAGAAGGGGAAGGACAAGGAACATACACTGCCTTAATTTCTTCTCAGAATATCCAGCAGTACCAAAATTACTTAAGAAGAGGTACATGTTCAACTTAGACACTTATCAGTTTAAGTGTCATTGAATGCCAATAGGAATTTGGAATGCAAATAACTAAATTTTAGAAAATGAGATTTAAATCTCTAAGTCATTTTGGTGGTTTTGAGATGTTTGTGCTCCACGCCTCCTGCATAAAAGTTGAAGTTAAAAGACTGCTTATCTTCCAGTCTTGCCTAAGGTGAAAAATTACTCTGCAGCAAACTCACTCTATGGAAGTGTTATCAATACTCATGTCTTGCAGGAATTGTGAAGCTAAACTAATTGCCTACATGTCAGTATAATACCTTCAAAGAGGAAGTGCAGTATATTATTTTCAAATATTCTATTCAACGCAATATGTATTTTAATATGTCAGTAATCAACTATGAAGCTTCATGTCTGTTTAAACATTTCAGTTGGCACTTGTCTGTCACCTCAGATTTCTTTTTTTAAATTTAATTTCTCATCATAATTTTTTTCCTGCAGACTTTCTGCAAACTATGTACAACTAATGCATGGTGGCTTTCTCTGGCTGGTAAATTCAGGAGTTATATTATATTACTGTGGGTGTGCCTACACAAGATGCTGTCGCCACAGTGATGTGCTACAGCAAGGTAGTGTCGGCGGGCACAAATGGTCATGCCACCACTACATCACCATAACAACGATCTCCCTTGCTATAGTGCATTGCTACAGCGATGTAGCTGCTAAAAATAACCATGAGCCACTGGGACAGCTCAGTAACAACTGTGCCCTGGGGGCACATGTAGATGCACCCTGTATTTACTCAAATCTAAAGTTGACCCTAACTTTAAGATGGCCCCCCAATAATTAGATTCTACTAATGGAAAATGTATACATTTGTTATAATTTTCCAGGTATAGAATCTAATTATGGGAAGGTTGTCTTAAATTGTCCCCCTCTCACTGCTACATAAGAGAAAAAATTACTGGTGGGGTCAGGTGGCTAGGGATAGGATCAGGTATCCTCTTACCCTCTGTTCCCCTCTTCCTCCCCCTGCAGCCTTCCTGCACCCCCACCATTGGCATTCCCCCATCTTCAGGTCTCCACAGCTTCTGCCCTTCCCTCACACTCCCCACACTCTCTGCCCCTTCGCCCTTGCTCCCTGTAGTCTCTTCCTCCCCCGCTACCTCCTGCTTTACTGTCAGATGCTACTGAGGCTCTATTCCCTCCTGGACCATAGCATGTGGAAACTCAGCCTTTGCCAGGCCATGCATCAGCGTTGGTACTGTTAACTGGCTGGGCAGGGGACAGTTTTCATGTGCTCTGTGCCTGGGAAGGACCCAGCCCAAGCCAGAGCTGATCTGCACCTAACAGTAAAGGATGGGGAGGGAGGCAAGGGGGCAGAAGCTGAAAAAGGCAAGCAGAGGGGGACAGGAGGCTGCTGTGGTTCTGGCTCTGTTCATGACCTGGGCTCAGAGCCAGAGCCAGAGTCAGAGCCACAGCAGATGCTTGCTCACCTCTTCACTTTGTATACGAATCTAAGATGGAGGGGGGGGCTCCCCAACTCATGCTGATGGGGGGAACCTCATCTTAGATTCAAGTAAATACAGTACGGTATGGTATAGTACAGTATATGGTGGTTATAGGCCCCCAAGGCCTGTGAGACCAGAGAGAGAGAGAGAGAGATATTATAAAGTTGTTAGAGCAAGTTTCAAATATGATTCTGCTTCTGCCAAGCATCTTTTCCTCTTCAAGAGGAGGGATTGAGATGGTAGATTATAGGTCATTAGCTATTGAAAGGAAAAGTCAAGTTCACCATCTCCCAGCTGCATCTGAGACAGCTGATTCCCAGTCTGCACATTACATTTTTCAAGCATGAAGAATTAGTGACCAAAGGACAAAACAGGCCTTAACTTCATGTTAAGTCCAGCCTTATGGAGGAACACACTGCATCAAATGTCTTTTGCAAAAGGACACTAGAAGACACTATGTAACATGACATTAGATTTCTCTATCCTAGCCAGAAAATTTGATGAAGGCTAATATTTAAAGGTCTGTCAAGTGACCTTTAGTAGCACAGGCATTCTGATTTTAAAGTGATGAGATTTGAGCCACAAAATTAAAACTCCACTTGTGAATTCCAGAGGTATTCCCATACAAGGTAGCAGTCTGAACCTTCTCTATTTTAAAGCACTTACACTACCTTCAATTAAAACAATTCAATATTTGACACAACACAGTGTTCAGTACAGTGCGGGGAGGACTTTGCCTATTGTGAAATGTTATAGGGACTGGGAGAAGGGCAAATTTCCCACCTGTCTTAAATATATTGAATCTACCAAAACAGTAGACCCTAAATGTTACTTTACATTTATCAGAAGCATAACCAGCTATTTTGGCAACTTAGTCAGAGTTTAGGGGAGGGGGGCTAAGGAAGAGGGATGTTGTACTAATTGAAGGGGGAGGGCTCCAAGTGAGTCTTACCTCACCTTGGAGACTCAATGACCCTGGTATCTGCTTCTGTGGCGTGGAGTCACTGAATCCTGGCTGCAGGAGCAGTTGTGGCAGAGGCTCAGGTTTGTGGTTACTGTGGTGTAGGGTCACTATTTGATAGCTGCAGCAGATGACCCCAGCAGGTGCTCAGGGCTGCTGCTGTCATGGCAGGCTCAGCCTGCTGCAGCCCAGACTCCCCACACAGTGGCTGCAACAATCCCTGGGGGCCACCATTCTAGTGCCCCCTCTAAATCTGTGCCCAGGGTTGGTTGCCCCACTTGCCCACCCTTAGTTACCTTACTGTCATTTATCTATGCATGGAGCGCGTGTCTTTATCTGAAGTGTGTTAATGCAGTCCTCCAATTATTTTTTTTGACTGTGGACAATATATTCCCTGTCAACTCTTTGTCTAATAAAGTGTTATTCTATCTTTTTTTCTTTTATTTTAAATGTTGACTATCTAAAAATAGTGTCTTTTTCTGGGATCTTGTCTACATTTAAATTTAATAAATTTTAAATTGTAATAGATTGCAAACCTTTACATTTTAAAGTCAACTCTCATGCTGGAGCGGGGAGAGCAGAGGTCATAGTAGGTTTCATTGTGTGTATATATATATATTCAAGTGTTAGGATTTGTAACAATAATGTTTTTTGAGGTGAGGACATGCCGAGTACCTTTTACCTCCTAATGCATGCAATGCTGTGACCTAAACAATATGGAATGACTGCATGTAATAAGTACAGCCAGTGCTGTTCCGCTATATATCTGTGGGGTGGCATATCCAGGAATAATAGCAGGCACTTAAAAAGAGGTTCAAGGAATGAAATGTTAAGTGGTACTCTTGCAAAGTGATCCTTCCAGAAGTGATGAAGATCCTGATGGCAAGTATACTGGTATTCAAACTGTTCACCCCCTCAAGTGTTTTGTAACCCCACATTTCTAGGAACACTTTGCTGGAAAGTATCAAATGTGTCTGCCTTCTGAAAACATGCTATTTTGATTAGCAAAAATTTAAGATAGCGAAGTGTTTATGGAGTAACATCACTATCCAATTTAAACTAGCAGTTACAGTACACAGTTAGTTTCAGTCCTTTTCTCGCATAGTTATTACAGATAGAGCTGTTTAAGCTTCAAAGCACACAGTGAACATTTTTGCTTAAAGTTAACACATTGCAATTTGCAAGGCAGTATCCCTTTTTGGAAGCACTGCACCTTCTTTTCTTATTTTTGTTCACTTGAGAATCAAATAATTCTTCAAATGAAGAGCTCAATAATTGCACAGGCACACTTAACAATATGCTCGTATCGTTTTTCATTTGCAAAAAACTGTGCTCAACATTTCTAGCACTACATCACCCAAGATGCTACCTTTCTATGGGATAACTACACTTGGCTCAGAAGATATTAAAGACCTATGCATAATTAAACTCCCATCTCTGTCTCCATGACTATTCTCTCAGAGTCTCTTAAATGCTTTTCTGCTTATTTTAGAACAAGACAGTGGCACAGCATGCACCACTGTCATGAGGCAGGCCTCTCATTTAACCCATAAAAATAGTAAATTAGCAGCCTGTTATTTAAGTTCTGCTGAATGTGTCTGAGAAAAGATGAATTTGTTCCATCTGGTCCTTTTCACAGGGGATCATGAAGCAGGACAGGAAGGAATATTGATAGTGGTGTATATATTTGAACAGCTTAATTTCTATTCAAGTTAAAACAGAAAAAAGGAGAACAGGCTTTTGAGCCAAAACATAGTGGAAAACAACATTTTTTAAATTACATGGCAGGAAAATGCTTGGGGAGGAGATGATAATGTGTGGTAACAGCACAAGGTTTTTGTGACACTTCTGGTATTGCAAAAGCTGCTGTTGACAGCTGCAAGAATTACACCATAAAAAGTCCTGGAAAACCTGACAGAATTATACATGCTGTGTTTATCAGTAAGATCTCTGAAGGCTTCAGTAGGATGCAAATGAAGTAAAAAAAAAAAAAAAGGTGTGTGTGGGGGGGCTTTTCTAATATGCATACATGTGCATTATACTGTAGGCTATTCATTTCAACCTTTGACATTTATTGTAGGCACTGAACTTTAACTTAGAGTTTTTGTTCTATTCCTCCTGTCTTCAGTGCATAGAAGGTAGTACACACACAGCATCCAATACAGTCAGTTCACTTATTTAGTAAACTAAATATAAAATTGGTACATAAAGTTGGACAAAGACTTTGAGAACACTCCTAGAACACTTCTTATAGGAAGATTACATCTTCAAGGTCCAATAATAATCCTCAAAATAGTCCTGTGAAGTAGGCAAATAACCATATTTCCACTTGGCTGATAAAGGAAAATGGAACAGGGATTTGTCCAGGGCCATTATAAAAGATGCCAGCAGCCAATCATGAATTCCTGGTCCTGCCTCTTGATCAGTCCACATCACCTCCCAGTGATTGCTATTTCCATTTTAAAGCTATGTTCCTGTTCCAGAAGTAGAGCATATAGCTAATTAAAAGTGGGTTACTTGTACATGACTAAAACAAGTATGCAGAAGTTTATTACAGCATGACCAATTACAAGCTTTTGTGTCTCTTCTTCAGCCATCAATAGTGTCCTGATTAAATCAGTTACTCATCCCCCACCCCCCCAATAAAAAAATAGGACTAAAAGGCACCTTCATTGCAAGTTACCACTGCAACACTAAAAGATTGCCAGGGGTTTTTTTGCTTTCCACAGGCTAAACCCAAAACTTATGATTACAGTGTTAAGGATTGTTATGGGGACACATATTTGAAGATTTAAAAAAATAAAAATCCATCTACTGCTTAGATCAGGGCTGTCCAGCTTAAAAGTTGGCAGGGACACACGCCCTGTGGGCTGCACAAGGATGAGCCACCAGCCTCTAAGGCCACACACTGTGTGGACACCCCCCTGCTACACTGCGCACCCATGAAGATGCACTACTCCCCATCTCCCACAGTGCCTCACCCTCCTGTTGCACCATGTCATGCTATATCACCTTTCCTTCAGGCATGGAGGCAGAGAATGGAAGCTCAGAGACTCCAGCTGTTGCAGTTGGAGCAATGTGGGTTTGAAGTGGCCAGGCAAGAGCACAGGGACCACAACCTGTGCCCTCATAGGCATATGCAACCCATGGGTCACCAGTTGGACAGCTCTGGCTTAGATTAAAATTAATGGAAATTCACACAAGATCTCTCAGGATAAGTACAGACAGTCCAAAAGCCTGAGGCTGAATCAATTCAGTCTTTGTAGGTTAGTCTAAAATGCAGAGATTAAACTGAGAAGCAAGTGAACAGACATTCACTTTTGATTCAGGAAATGCAGTGATATGCCTGCAGTGGCTCAGTCCAGAAGCCAGGCAGCACTAGAGCACAGCTCCCAGCCTGCCAGCCATTGCCAAAAGGGCTATTCCCCGCTTCCTGCTTAAGCAGAGGGTGCATGGCCAGGCCCCAGCCCAGGACAGCATGCTGCAGGGTGGGGTTAAATCCTTTCCCTGGCTGGGTCTGCCTCCGTGAGAAGGCACTGCCTGCCAGGCTTCTTTCCGCCCCAGTGTCCACTTGGGGTGGGGGGAAGAGGCCAGCCTCTGTCAGGCTGAGGAGAGGGTGGGTGGAGAAAAAGGTAGTGGCATTAAATTCATAAAAGCTTGAACAAAAATGGTCCTTTCTCTGAAGTGAGCATGTATTGAACAAAGCAGTTTGCAACCTCAAGCACACAACAAAGAACAACCAAAAATCTGCACCTAAGCTAAGATACAGCTCAACAAGACACAGTGAGAGACACATATAACTTAGTCTAACTTAAAATAGAGAGTAATAAACCAAAAAGACAAGAGAAAGCCTTGCATAAGTCTTAAGTAATCCTAAGGACAGAGTGTCTTCTTACAGCCAGGTATTCAGAAAGTCCTTGTTGGGGAATCAGTAGGTGGTCTTAGGCATTGGAGTGGAGATCCCACAGGCCTCATCTCTACTTGGGTTTTACAGATGCACTTGCACCCCTTTCCTCCCCCCGGGTGCCTTGATATTAGTATGCTTGTCACCTCTAGCACCTTTGGCAGGACTCTCATGCAGTCAGTGTCTTTTGTCTCTGCTTAGGTATTTCCATCTCCCACCTTGTACAGGTTCTGCTTTGTAATGTAAATGTAGTTCTCTGTTTTCTTTGGTCATACCAGCCCAAACAGTATGGGACCCTGTTCTGTTCCCTTAGCTCTGTCTCCAGCACATACATGTGATGATTGTGCCAGGTCTTTGCTAACACTTCCCACCTCTCAGTCTGGTCCTGCAGGGCTTGGTCCTGTGCTCACAGGTGGCAGGGGACTAGTCCCTCCAGCCCTGGTTTCCCATTCTCTTCCCCCTCCCCCATGGACTGGGGGAGCTGAGGGGAATTACGCCCCCTCCCCCTATCAACTGCTTGCCTCAGTCTCTGACGGGGTGGAGTCTGCTGGTCTCCTGCCAGCCTCCTGCCAAGCAGACCCTGGCTGGGTTCTGTGTAGGTGGGAAAGGGGTTTAAATCCCTCTCACTCCCTTCCACCTGAGCTTGCCTGCCCATGCCCTCATCCCCTCTGGTTCAGTGGAGAAAAGTAGCCCTCTGCCTCCCCCCAGTCAGACCCAGCTGCGGTCCCCAGGTTTCCCACCCCCTTGTAAGCCAGCCCTCACTGCTCTGGCTAGGAAGGAGAGGGGCATGGCCAACCCTGCTCTCTCGAGCAAGCAGCGCAGCCCACCCCAGGGCTGCAAAGTATCCTGGGAAACTGGGGGACTGTGATTTAACTTGAACCAGGAAGGGGTCTGGGACAGAAGTTTCATAAATCGGTTTAACCTAAATCAGTTAAGTCTGATACTACATTCACCCAGGTTTATCTTAAACCAGTTTCAGCCATTTTGAAACTGGTTTATGTGCACTGAACTTCTGCTCTGTTACAAGTTTAAACCAGTTTCTGATCACATAACTGGTTTATGTGCACCTTCTGTCCCTACCTTCAGAGATGATTTTCTGTTTTTGAAATTATTTACTATTCCTACAAGATAGTATTTATAGGCACCTGTATATCCTCTTATGACAGGGAACCCTAACCCTGTCATGAGGAAGAAGGTGCACCCCTATAAGGCCAGAACCTTCTGGGCATGGAGGGCTGGTGAGGAAGGAGTTAACTGCTGAACTGGGATGGTTAGTCAGCTGCCCAGAAGAGGCAAGACTATAAAAACCCTGGGTTGAACGGCAGTAAGGAGATCAGCAGCGCCCCTGAGAGCTCTAGGAAGGAGTTTGGGAAGCGGTCCATGGCAGGAAGGGGGAAGCTACCAAAGCCCCTGCAAGATGATGACTGCAGCCACAACCAGAATTGTAGCCGGCGGTGTGGAGCCGAGACTCAAAGAGAGTTCATATAAGCTGACTGGCTGCGTTCATTGAGCACGTGCAGTTATTATTATTATTTTGTTTTAGGGATTATTGAATAAGACTGGAGGTTTGGGTGAGGCTATTAGGGGACAGAGGCAGCCTCATTTTTGGGGACCCACTCTGGAGTGGGAGCCCCAGCACCAGCGAGGGTGCAGAGGGAGACAGGGCTGCGGAGAGCACAAGTGCTGGTAAAGGCACAGTTTTGGGATGATCTTAAGAAGGCCAGGGAAGCCTGGTGCACCTGGGGGTACAAGCATATATTTTTTCTATTATTTTGGACCGGTGGGGGTTGCATGCTGGTTTTGAACTTGCAACCCCCTGGTTGTGGAGCTGATCCCCAGGCCTCTGGGCCAGGGAGTGCCATACTCCTGAAGGGAGCAGAAAATGGGGCCATGAGCCTCCAGGCACTGGAAGGAAAAGCTAGAGCCTTGGAGTCGAACCCTGTTTAATGGGTTTGGACGGGGAGGCCTAGCTAGAGGAAAAGGGGTCAGGCCATCCTAGGAGAGACCCCAACATACCCAATATAATAGGCAGTCTCCCGCTCGCATAATAATTTCCATCAAGACGTGGCAGACGAGATTAGGGTGGGACAGAAGAATTCCAAGAGGGCTCCAAGGGCACCCCCACGTAAGGCACAGATGACCAGGAAGATGGCGCTGGGGAGGGCGACCTGTTACACCTCTGGATAATGGTGTACACATAAGTGGTCTAGTCAGGTGCCTGATTAGCCCATTTCTAGAGTGACACGGCTTGTTACAAGTTTCCAACATGTGAGTTGCTTTATTTCATTTTGGCCAGGATAGATTAGGTTGGGCATGGCTTTTTTGGCCCATATTTTCTAGGGCCTTCCTCAAGAGAAACAAGCAGGCCACCCCTTAATAGGATGCCTGGATACCTAGGTTGTTGCCTCAGCCTCCTTACTGAGTCCTGTGACAATCACACCAAGAGCTTAGATGTGTATGCCTAGGCAAGAGTATGGAGAAGTAGAGCTAATGTTACTATGGATGAAACACAGAATTAAAACCACCTCACAAAGTTCAGTGGTTTCCTTCTAGTTGGCATTTGGCAAGTCAGATCCTGAGCACTTCCTGAAGTTTTGAATATAATACAGACCCAGAACAATAAGGAAACAGGCTTTTTGCTTCAAGGTCTGAGTGTAGGAAATACCAATGAATGTAATTTTTCCTTTTGCCCTGCCTCTGTTTCTACTCTAAGCCACCCACCTTCCAGCCTCAACTGGCACCCACCTACTTGCACAGGTCCAGCTCTGTCCAAAGGTCAGTATCATCGGTTTCTGTATGGTGCCTTGTGGTGTTAGCCACCCTAAAATGCTTTCCAAAGTCTTCAGAGCCAAAACAGGTAGGGGACAGCAGGCAGAAGAAGCTGCAGAGTAACAGCCAAACCTTCTCCTCAAAAAACTTGTTGGTTGGGGGGCACTGGGAGATGAGTTCCCCAGGCAGCATAAAACAGCAATTTTCTCCTTGACACAGCCACCTCTACACTCCAGTTGCTACAAGGCCAAACTTTTGAAGTTTTCTAAAGCTTCAAATGAAGTTTTGAAGATGTCTTGTAGCAGCGAGCCATTTCCCTTTGCCTGATACTGTTGTGAAGATAAGTAAGCTGTACTTGGAAATTTCACCAAAGGCATTAGGGAGGAGAGCTCCCCACTGAAGAGCTACTGGCATTTTGCCCACCAGTTGAGAATTAACATCCATAGTTTTGTTTATCTCCTGCCGTTTGCTTGAAAGTTAATCTACCTAGTATTGTTTGGAGGCTTGATGATCAGAGAACACTCCTATGTACTAATTATACTTCATATTGGGGTAGATTTCTTGTGTTATCAAACTACAGTT
>NW_005841846.1:5046762-5059800 GCF_000455745.1 Alligator sinensis | reverse complement strand
TGCTGAATTGTGGGCAATTCTTAGCAACTGATCTTATTTAGCAGTATCTTGATTTAGCTGTCCAGAGGAACTAGAGAACCATGAAGAAAAAGAGCAAGTAAAAACTAATGGCACTTTTCTTCTGTCTGCAGGATTACAGAAGGCCTCAAAGTACCTTACCCCACCACGTAACACATTAATGGTCTTCTTCTGAAATTTGGGTGCTACTATATCAAGGAAATTTGTGTGTTGTAAAAGGTCAATCTCAGAAGGAATAATGCTAGTACAGTGCCTTCTTTCATTGTCTGGATTATTTTTGAACAGCTGCAGCAAAACACATATTTCATAATGAAATTATACTGCCTCTGAATTAGAAGTTCAGACCATAACTACTTTTACTCATGGATATATACCATCACATTTTAAATTTAATCTTAAGGGGAAGTTTGTGAATCCCTGAAGTAAATGTAAATGAAAAATCATGAAATGTGACTATTTTATTTTTAGAATCACCATAGGGAATGTGATATGAAAAGCACGATTTACAGCCTTGAGAAGTAGCTCGGGAATGGTGGTTTGTTTTTTGTTTTTCTCTTTTCAGTGAGAGGAAGTTTGCCAAAAGGGTGTATGAGAAGTGAAAATTCCTTATAACAAACTGCAAATTTTCCTGCTGCTTTTCAGTTCCAAGAAGAATTTGGACCAGTGTTGCATATCAGTAGGTTTGAGGGCAGAATTTATTCCAAGTGTATACCAAATAAACCTCTAATACAAGGTTTGGCAACCTTTTCAGAGCAGTGGACTGAAATAAAACAGCTTAGTGCAAGTTCTTCTGCCTACCATTGCCACTGGTGCCTGTGCAATATGCTGCAGAAGTCTACATGGTCAAGATGCTGTTGAATTGCCCTACTGTTGAAATGCTGTCTATATGCAGGCTTTACAGACTGGATGATATCACCTGGAGGGCTGGATCCAGCCTGCAGACGAAAGCTTGCTAAGCTCTGTTCCAGTAGGTTCTCTTAGAAAAACCCTTCTTATATTCTCTGAAAGTTTTTTTTGTTTTGGCTTTAAAAAGGTAATTCACAGAGCTGATAAAATGGATACTGGCAAAAAGAAGTGTCCCTATGTTCACACAAACCTTTTTAATCTCACCAATTGAAATGAAGAACTTTTCATTTTTATAGTGCTTCAATCAAAACATTTTATGAATCAATCATTATTTCTTTAAGGATATGTAATAGCACATGTTGCTGAAAGTTAAAATTTTTATTTAAAGAGGTAGAAACAGTCAAGAGGCCCCTGCCATATTAGAATTAATATTTGATTAACTTGTTCCTGCCATAAATAGTAACCCCGTCACATGTTCAAGGAATTAATGGCATAACAAAATGAGAACATAGCCACGAAACTATTCCACAAAAGTTGCATAACATTTCAATGTGGCTATTTTCCATTGTACTTTCAATTTAAATGTGCCAGGGTAATGGGAACTGCCTCTAGACTCTGGTGTATTTCTAGGACTGACTGGGAATGAAAAATCAGCTGATTGTTGGTCTCAGCTCCAGGACTGCACCTTAGTCTTGAACTGGCCCCAGTGTGGTCCCAGGGCTAGGACAAATAATCAATCAACTGACTGTTAGCCCCAGACTTGAGACTACATGGGAGTCTAGGTGCAATCCCAGGGTAAGGACCAACCATGAGCTGATTACCAGTTCTGTGGCTGGTAATTGTATACACTCCTGCAGCTGGGACCAACAGTCAACTGACTGTCAGTCTCAGCTCTGGGACTGCATGGGAGTCTTGAACCAATCACATGGGATTGCTGGTTCCAGTCTTGGGATCACATGGCAATCCAGAACAGGTTCATGTGTATTCCTGGGCCTAGGACCAATAATCAACTGATTGTTGGTCTCTGCCTTAGGACCATGTGGGGTCAGCTGGGCTGTGGGTAACCTACTTCCAGCTTGCTGGTGCAAAGGGAGCCCAGGGTTCTGGGGTCTCAGGCCTCCCTTGCCCTGGCAAGTAGTAACAGTGGCATTGGGATCTGGTCCCTGATCCCAAAATTGTGATACCAAGAAAATTGGGGTTCAAATCTCATCTCACCATTAAATGAGTATATGCCAGGGACAGACACACACACACACGGAAGTTAAAATAAAGCCAAAAAAAGAAGAAGATTAAAGCAGATAGATGGTTAGATTACATAGATGTCAGAGACTGCATCAGATATATTACATTGGTATAAGTGTACATTAATCAGAATCTTATTTGTTATAAGATAATTTTTTGTAGAACTCTCCTTGAACCAGCTAGAACTTGGGGTCAGCTGTTACATCTAGGGTTCATTCAGTAGTTTGGTATTAGCAGCAAGGTTGTGGAAATTGTCTCCTTCACTTATGCATCTCTTCATAATGAATATGGAAGGTGAAGTTAAAGATCCTTTTTTTGTTGGTAATGTGAAGTGCGTGCACACAGTACAAATATTTGTTACAGAGAACTGCTTTTTGCAAATAAAGAATGGTAACTGGATATATGCTTTGATTTCAAGTTCACAGTAATTTTGTTTAAACATATTGGGCACCTATACACATGCCTGAAGTCTGGTCCAATGCATTTCAATTAAAATGTGTGAGAGCAGACTTGATTGATAATTACACTGAGTATGGCTTTCCAACCACATACACTTTTGAGTAACTTCCTCTAGCCCATGTTTCCCTAGCTTGGAAACATGTCAAATGCCTTAATAAAAGTCAAGATACACAGCATTACTGTTCCTTGCACATCTGCAAAGCCCATTATTAACTTAATTTCCTTTTGACACAGTTTGATGCAATTTGGTTCTTGACAACATGGCAAATTTATGTTGACTATTACTTGTCACCTTAGCATCTACTAGGTGCTTACAAATAGCGCAATTATTTGTTCCAGGTCTTTTCCAAAGCTACACTGGCTAATATATAGGTCTTTGGGTATCCCTTTCTTTTCCTCTACTTTTTAAAAGATTAGGCTGTATGTCTTTGCCTATTTACAGTCTTCTGTAACTTCACACACCCTCCACAAGTTCTCAAAAATATAATTGTTAATGGGTTAGCCTACTTCATACAACTCCCTAAGTAATTCATTTAATCAAGCCCAGCCAATTTGAAAAATGTCTAATTTATCTTAGTAGTCTTTAATATATTCTTCCCTTTCTTTATGCACCTCTTCTCCTTCTGATCATCTCTTTTCTGCTTTTCAGCTGTCCTCACTTTCTTACACCTTTCCATCCCTATTCCTCATTTCTCTTAATACTTTCTTTGTACCTAATATGCAATTTCTCTTTCATTTTGAGAACAGTATATTGCAGTCAGTCAGATAATTTCCTTCCAGTACTGCTCAATATACATTGAAGTTTTCCTTCTAATCTCAAAATGTGTTGCTTCTTGTGCGGGCCCTCTCCCGATCCTGCCTGGGTCACCATGTGCAAGTTCTCTCCCGATCCCATCTGGGTCGCCATGTGCGAGCCGGGGATGAGCCGGGCCCGTCTTTGTGCACACAGGCTGTGGCCAGCAGCCCGGGCACGCAGGGTTGGAGAAAACCGCGGCGCGGTATGGTACGTTCGAGCTAGAATCAGTCACGGAGGCGTAATGGTTGATTGAAAAGATTATTTACTTACACCCAAGGTGGTTGCGGTGTAGGCTGGTCAGCTTTCCAGGCACAGCTCCGCTTGAGTTCTCGGTGGAGGACTCTAATTGACTCGGTTCCTTGACCCCGGAGTGGTTTAGGCTCCGCGGGTTCAATAATTCGTTCTCACGGAGCAGCTGTATCTCCGTGGGTTACTCGGTTCCCAGGTCCCCCGGAGCTGTTAAGACTCCGTGGGTTCGACAATTGGGTCCTTAGGATAGGGATACATCTGGACTGCGATCGGTGACGGGGAGAAGCTAGAAGTTATGTGCCTCGGAGTTGTTAAGGCTCCAAGGTTTCGGTAAATAGGTCCCCCGGAGTTGTTGAAGCTCCGTGGGTTCGACAAATTAAACCTCTGTTGCCCTTTTAAGGAAAAAGCTGGGTTCATAGGGATCAGCAGCGCTTAGAAATCCTCACGCTCCTTTCCCGAACTCCATGTGCTTTCTCACTATAATGCAAAAGGAATGCACTATGCAAAGAAAGCTACAGAACTGGCGGGAAAAACTCCTGCACGCGGGTTCTTAATTGCAACAGAACACTCCACCGTGCAAAAGAGCTGCAATTTGGCGGGAACATGATTTAGCGATGCCGAAGCACACACAAACAAGAAAAACCACAACTTTCGGTTGTGACATCCCCCCTTGCTGACAGCATAGCTAAATTATGATCAAGAACCTTGTCATGAGTCGTCAAACCAGCAAACAAGCAAATAAACAAATAAACAAACATAAAATTTGCTGCCCTGGAATTGAGTTACAGAACAATCAAAAAACAATAAAAACACATAATCAGAACTTTAGAGCGGGATATCCCCCCTCGTTGAAGGCACAACTGTATCAGACCGCACGCTTTTTCACTCAAGTTGTTACGAGCTCCCACTAGCCGCCACGTATGCCTACATTTAGAACCGGCCAATAATGTGGCATGAATCTAAATACAAATGGCAGGAACTCCTTTGCATCGTGCATCACTATAATGCAAAAGGAATGCACGATGCAAAGAAAGCTACAGAACTGGCGGAAAAAGCTCCTGCACGCGGGTTCTTAATTGCAACAGAACACTCCACCGTGCAAAAGAGCTGCAATTTGGCGGGAACATGATTTAGCGATGCCGAAGCGCACACAAACAAGAAAAAAAACACAACTTTGGGTTGTGACACTTCTCAGAAGCAGAGTATGTCTTTAAAATTAAAATCAAGGCTAGAAAATAGAGTGACTGCTGAGCTTCAGAAAGTGGATGCATGTATAGGATATGAGAGAGAAGAATTTATGCTATAGGAACCACAAAGGAAAGTATGTCAGAGTTCATGCACTACTAGCATGCTAGCTTTTACTGCAACAGGCATATTGCCTCCAGCTGTATCTAGGGCGCACACACACAAAATTAACTTTAACTGCTGATTTTGGGAGTGTTGGATAGACACGCATGCTTATGAGAAGGGGTCTAGGTTTTCTGTTTCCCACGGGGAAAACTGAGAAAAACATGGATTTTCCCCTTTCCCAGAAGAAAATGAGGATTTTTCATTTTAACGGAGAAACACACAGATTTAGGAGTTTTGCAAAGAGCTCTCTGGAGGCTGGCAGAGTTCCTGCCTGCAGGGGGCTAGGAGAGAGCGGGAGGAGGGTGGTCAGGCAGGGGGCGCCATGTGTATGTACATGTGCATGGCTCCAGGCAGCCTGGAGAGCAGCGCCTGCAGATAAGTGGAGGTGAGACAAGAGGGGAATTGAGGCCTCCATAGAGAAGGAGGGGGTTGGGCAGGGCTGGGGCTGATGCCCAGCCAGGTGGCGAGTAGGGCTTGGGGTCTGGGGCCGCAATGCATGGCCACAGGGCCCTGGCAGAGAGCGAGACAGAGCTGTGGGCAGCTTGTCCAGGGGGCAGGGCCCCACCACTGTACACACTCCCAGGGTGCAGAGTGTACCGTGTCCCCCAGATCTGTGCACAGGACAGATGTGGGCTGCCTGCTGCAGGCTTGGGCTCCTGCACTGCTGCCTTCCTCTGCAGCCTGGCAGGTGTGATGCAGCACTGCAGAAACAGTGGGGCCACACAGGGATCTTCTTGCCGCTGCAAGCTCTGTGCTGCCCTGGCGACGTGTCCCCAGCTCTGTGGAGCTTGCAGAGGCAAGCAGCTTCCCCACGTGGCTTCACTGTGCTCTGCAACACTGGTTCACACCTGCCAGGCTGTGGAGGCCCTGGGGGAGGGCAACAGGGCAGGAAGCCTGGGCATACTATAGCACAGGCATACTATATTACAGGCATACTGTATGCCAGCTCCTTCAGAGCAAATAAAGCTTTGAAAAGAGAATATTGATAAGGGAGCCTGTGAGATAAGATGGTCCTCACTGTCCCTGCACTGAAATGCTATGGCCAGAACCCAAGGGAACCGAACAAAGGGTAACACTGAAAACCTCAAAACATTTTAAAGCAATTAGAACAGGTAGCTACTGAGCATACATCACAACTGCCTCAGTAATTTCATATCCTGCCCCACACCCACCCTGCACACAGATCTGGGGGGCATGGGTCCCCCTCTGCTCCCCCCCCCCAGGAGTGCAGTGCCAGAGAGCTGCCCCCCACATCTGAGCCTGCAGCAGGCAAGCATCAGGTTGCAGAAGCCGGGCACTGCTCCACTGCAACAGCTACTCCCTGTGGACCTGGGTCCTTGGCCCCATAGCCCTGGCAGTTGGGGGCCCCCTCCAGCAGGGCTGGGGGAGCAGGGGGCTGTGGGTGGGGGGTGAGCAGCACCAGCAGGGCTGGGGGATTGGGGGGGGACCAGCAGGGCCAAGGGCCATGGAGGGATGTGAGGGGCCTTTCATTTTAATCATAGATTTTGGGGGTTTTATCATAGAATTTGCAATTTTTTTCAGGGAAAACCAGAATCCCTGCTTATGAGGCAGAGATGTAGCTGTGCAGGTGTGAGAGCCTGTCTGCGGTGGACAAGATTTTTGAATGTAAGCATTTACAATACCAGATGATGGAAAAGACAGGAATATATGTGTGTAGACGAAACAAGGGATGATCTGGGATCAGCATATTATGTATGTCATCTTAAAAGGCAGGCACAGCCCAGTAATTAGGCAGCCATAGCCCAATACAGGCACTAGTGTAAATCTCTAGGGATCTGTGTTCAGTTACAGATTTTTTTTTGTGATATTGGGCAATTCTGTGCTTATTCTACAGTGTGAAAAGTGTATATTACTGTGATGTAGGAAAGTACTATTTTGAGGCTAAACCCATTAAAAGACAGAGAGGCATAAATACCATGATGATGGAGGGCATACTACAAATGGATATGAAATTACTGAGGCAGTTGTTATGTATGCTCAGTAGCTACCTGTTCTAATTGCTTTAAAATGTTTTGAGGTTTTCAGTGTTACCCTTTGTTCTGTTCCCTTGGGTTCTGGCCATAGCATTGCAGTGCAGGGACAGCGAGGACCATCTTATCTCACAGGCTCACTTATCAGTATTCTCTTTTCAAAGCTTTATTTGCTGTGAAGGAGCTGGCAAACTTGAAAGCAAGTTTTTATAGGAGCATCTTATTCTCTAGTACCACATGATTTTTTGCTTCGATGAAGACTTACTGGACTGTGACCACTAAATGACTTAAGCCTTATGATTCAATGAGAAGAGCTCATAAAGCAGCAGCTTTGTCATTAGTATTAAGAACATCAAGGATTAAGGCAGACAAAGACCAACCTCAGGATGATGCTGTGGGTCTCATCTGCTCTGAATGCCATACCCACAAACATATTTCTACCTGTAAATTTCATGTTTTAATTTATATTATATACATTGTACATATTTTGCTATACCTTAAATGTTCGCTTTTTAATTTTATTTTCCCCCCAAATTCATGTGTTGCCAAACTGAATCAGAATATACTACTTGATAACATGATTGCTCTGAGCAGCATTCAAAATTCATCTTAATCTGTATTTTTAATCAAGTAAACATACAATCTAGTTTTCAAGTAAATATCCACTAAGAAGTCTCCCTTGTCTCAAATAACAATTAGATTCCAGTACATTTTGTTCTCATAATAAGTTTCTGAAGTTGTTACTATATAGCATTAAAAAGGCACATTCACATCTAATGAAACTTTCTGCCTAGACTGTCTGCAGTCTTTTGGCAGTCTGTTGGGTCATTTCAGTTCCAAGAGCATAATCACGCCAACCTGAGTTTTGGACACTATGCAAAACTCAGTTACTAAAGGACTTTCCGTCAATCCAACTATGAAAGCCCACATATGAAGTATCATTGCAGGATTACAGATTTGGAAGGCTGTCCTTTTGCAACTTGTGGAAAGTAGCGTGATAAGTGACACGATTCTGTGATTACACAGGAGTTATGATCATGAATTATTCCAAATATTGTAAGTGCATAAGACTTCAATTAACACTAGAGACAGTTCAAAATCTTCTGTTCCAAAAAAAGCGTATAGCTAGCCACTGGCCACCCAAAGTGAAGAAATGAACTGCTATAGTATGCCTGTAATACCTGTATGGGGCTGACATAGATTATTCACATTTGAACTGGTCTGACACACATTCCACTAGAGAGCAGGGATACATACAGATGATTATGCATATGCAAAGCAAAAAGCATTTAGTGAAAAAACGACAAAAAAGTGGTACCAAAAGTGATAGAAGCCTGATTTATCAAACAAGAGACAGGAATATCAGAGTTTAGAAATTAGATTGAAAGTCTAGGATTTTACTTTTAAAGGTCAAAGAAAGAACTAAAAATAAAGGTACTTATACAAATTGCTAAATGCTTTATTGGATAAGAACTATTATTAATAGCTAAATTTGGAAGACATCGTGATAAACAATTGGTTGTCCAGGAGCACTCACTTGTTGAAAGTGGACTAATGTTATCTGTAAAGGATAACAAATGCCTGACAAATAGCAATTTCTTCTTAAGCTTTTTAGTAAGCTAAAAGCAAGAGGATTTTCTTGCCTTGCACTCTTAACATCCTTCGATAGCCATCCTTTGATAGCCTTTTTTAACATTGTTTGGTAGCCATACCTTTTTTTTTTTTTTTGGCTCTTGCAGGACGGGTGATCTTCAAATCTACTGGGACATGTTCTAAGTCAAGGACATTTATATATGCTTTGTGCATACCAATGAACAGCTGCCATTTTGTAACGTCAGTGTGAAGACAACGTTAAACATGTATTTGAGAGAGACTAAATCTTTGTTAAATTCTGAGACATTAAGTAGGATAGACTCTAGAGTCAAATGAAGGTATTGGAAACAATGTCAGTGAGGTCACCCCTTAAACAAATTTTAGATGTTTTAGTGTGCTTCAAATAGGTAAGGACCTACCTCCAACTTTTTAAATATAAATTTCTATTTTACACCTTAGGGAACAAGGCTCTCATTTAAGGTATTTAGATAAAAGTAAGTAGCATGCAAACTTTCTTGAAATCATATCACCTATAATGATTTAATCTGTGGTAAAGTTCTCATTTGTCTTAGCTACATTTGTAGAGAGGCAGGTGAAAAAAACAACTCAGGAAGCCTCATCCAACTCCAGTATTCCCACCTACAGCAGATTCCAGAATTAGATCTAGCATTTGGTTGTGCTAGGTGGGTGTTTCAGTTTGGCAACTACTTTACTCAATACATAAAAACTGAACATATGTTGATAAGTCAGCATCTGAAAGATGTTTTAAAGGAAAGTATTACCAAAAAATCTAATTTGTCCTTTAACTTCCAAAACTCCTAAACCTGGAGGTTAGTAATTGTCATAACCGCACTTCCTCAATGAAATTCTTTCCTCGTCTTCTCAACTTTCCTCTTTAACATACAATTCTCCTAATTGATATGCACTGTTAACCTCTTCTATAATTTCTCTCCCTCAGCTTTGCAGGAGGAAAGAAAAGGAAATCAATAATCTTTCACATACACCTCTAAGTGTTCCGATTAGCTCGCTCCCCTCAGTCATCCAGGAAGAGCATTGTTAGATTTACCTTTCACCAATTCAGACACAACAGTGATAGAACAAAGGAACTTTCACAAAAAACACATTGTAGGTGCATATCAGAAAATGCTCTTAATATGCCTTCTCCAAGTCAGTTTCTGGAAGTGACAGAATAGATGGACACAACTAGCACATACTCTGTAAAGTAACGTCTGAAGAATTTTTCCTTTTTTCACCTATATTGTGCAATACATATTAGGTCTGTGCGAAGCTTTGAGTGGTGGTTTGATTTGAAGGAGTTTTGGCTCGATTCTGTGGCCGAATCTCTGAATCCGAATCAAATTAGGGGACAAATTAAAAGGTCCAAATTGATTCAAAGCCTTCTGAATCTTCAGAAAAGATTTGGAAAGCTTTGATTCAGGCAATCCCCAGTGGCTGCAGCAGGGCGCTCCAGCTGGACTCCGAGCTGGTAAGTACTAGGGATGGGGGAGCGGGGACTGGAGGGGGCCTTGCAGGGTTGCCTGCCAGGCCCCATCTCCTGCCTGCTCCCCCAGCCCCTGCAAGGGTGTCCCACCTGCCCCAGCTCCTGGCATTTTAAAAAAAAGCCCCGGTGCTCACTGGGTGGTGCCGGATCGGGGAGCAATCCCTGCTGCCCTCCACTGGCCCATCCTGCATGGGGGGCTCTGCACAAGCCCCATGACCTCCCCTGCTCCCCCAGCCCCCCCATGGGTGCCCTACCTGGGTCAGCTCTGTCCCTTTAAGAAAAAAAAGAAAAAGAAAAAGAAAAACCCGAGGACTCTCTGCTCCTGCAGCAACCTCAGGGCTTTGGGGGGCTTATGCAGAGCCCCACACATGGTGGAGAGGGCAGTAGGGATTGCCCCCCGCCCAACAGAAAAGGTGAGTCCAGGATTTTTCAGGTTTTTTGTTTCTTAAAGGGCCAGAGCCGCAGTGGGCAGGGCAGCCATGGGGAAGGCTGTGGCAGGGGTGGAGGGGTTGGGAGTCTCATGCAGAGCCCTCCATGCAGCGTGGGGTGATGTGGGGGGGGGCAGCACCCACTGAATCAGGGCTTTTTTTTTAAACTAGTGCCAGGAGCTGGGGCAGGAGGGGCAGCCAGGCTGGGAGAACGAGCAGGGCATAGGCCTGGCTGATCTGGAGCTTCGAATCTGAAGCAAATACTAGCTGCTTTGCACAGGCCTCATACATATCCCTGGGAAAGTCCAACTTAAAAAGAAACAAACAAACATCACTTAAACATATTTGCTCTAGTATTAGAACAGTTAACATCTTTGTTGTGCTCATGTGAGAAAATATTGTTCCATCTTATTCTCACTTCAGATCTTAAGGGATAAATGTATATATGCAATTTCATTGATATTCTGAAGCTTATGCCAAATGCAGACTTTTACCCATGAGTATTTCTTTACTTGAGATGTATATTAAATGCGCAGCACATTAGCCTAAGGATTGGTAATATGATATTCATCTTTTTTCACCAGTTGAGCTTATATCCAAAGTGAATCATGACTACGTGGCATTTCCACTGCTGGATTCTTAAGATTCTTGTAAAAGGAGTTTGTGGCCTTTACTCCCAAGAGCTGCTCTAATTAAAGTGCCGCAGCATCTCATATCAGTGTCCCCACGCTTCAAAATGGCATATGGGGTGCTTGAACTAAAGCTTGTCATTTTGAAGCACAGGGACACTGATACACGAGATGGAGAGGCTGGCTGGAGTGCAATAATTACCACACTCCAGCCAGCTTCTGCACTTGTGTACAGGCACCCTTAGAGACTAACAGAATGCCCTTAGCCTGTGCACCTAAAGAAAGTGACTGCAGTTCTGGAGAATATTGCATAGGCCTTTATATCCCTGTTGCCTGATCTATATTAGCTCTAGGAGTAGAATTCTACATAGTATTTTCATTTATTTAATTTTCTAGCTTGGGATGAAATGACTAATTCTGAAGTGTTATACACCTTGCTCAAGCTTTGTTCGGAAACAAGACATTAAAACCTAGATTTTTCAAGGTTTAATGAGAGTGCAGACAGCTTTACAGTTGACCTTTTTCAATAGCAATCCTTGCCCTGTTTCCATCTTACTCTACTTGCCACTGCAAGATAAGGAAAGGCACACAGTAGCAACCTCTTATGTGGCTGTTAATTTTAACCATGCTATCAATAAGCAGCTGTCTTTCAAGTTATAAAAGGGATTCCATTATTATCACCAAGTTAAGAGAATGAGATCATTTGTACTACTCATGCTATAAAAAACTGTAGCATAACTGAAAGCTGATACAACCCTAGAGCATATAATTAATTCACAATGAAATAGAGCTTCTTAAATATAAATTTAACAGTGGCTAGATAGTACTGTAAACTACAAAGAGCTCTGTGTGTGTGTGTTCATACAAAATTTGCTTAGTTTACCACAGCAAGCTAAGCCTACAAACTTACCTTGGCAGCCACAGCAGAAGTTACTGTCTTTCCAAACTTTGCGTTATGACCAGTGTAAGTTCTGCAGATCAGATGCTGCTCCGAGTTCACATTACACTTAGCCTGTGCACTCAGTCACCCATTGCCCCAGTGCAGACACAGGTGCAACTGAGGTTTACTTTGAAGATAACAGGGCTGTACAGGTGTTACTGATATTGAAAGGCAAGGTTGTTTGGGTAGATGTGATATCTTTTATTAAGCCAATTAAACAGCTGGAAAAAGGTTCTTTGCAAGTTTTCAGGCACAAACACCCTTTTTCAGGTAATAAAAGATTATAATAATAAAAGATAATAAAAATAAAAAATATCATAAAAAGATTCATGAAAGATATCACATCTACCCAAACAACCGTGCTGCCTATGTCTTAGATCAACACAACTATAACCAACAACCCTACAACACTCATATTGAAATGTAGCTACCAATTTTGACCACATGAAGGGGGAAGGAGGAGGACAAAAAAAAAAATCAAATTCACCCTCCCCCAGGATTGCTGGTTTTTTAGGCAAGGCAAGAGAAAAAAATTAGAAAATGGCTATTTATTTGTATTCTTGTGGCCTGTAGAAGCCCTAGTCATGAACTAGAATCTCATTTTACCAGACATTGTACAGATAGAGTTTAACATTACAGGCCTTGTTCTAAAGATCTCACAATCTCAATGTACTGCTAAAACAAGCAGACATAATTATACACTGCAGCAAATGTATCAAGCAATTTAAATGGTTATTTTAAAAGGAGAACAAGGATGTCTATTCACATTTCCAGATGAAGCCAGTAGTATCTCAGCTGTTGAGTTAAGTAAACCAACACTGAGATTTTGAAAAATCTTCATTACTGGAATTTTTCAAGAAAAGTCAGGACTGGCATCTGTCTGGGGTGGTTAAGGACTAGCACATCCTGCATCTGGACTGGAGGTCAGAGTAGATGAAACCTGAGAACCTTCCAACCTGAAAATTTTAAGGAGTTCTAAATAAGAAGCCATCTTCC
>NW_005841846.1:5028054-5046731 GCF_000455745.1 Alligator sinensis | reverse complement strand
AAAGACCCAATTCAAATAATGAGGGGTCCCTTTTAACAATAGCATGTCAGGCACCTACCCAGAATTTCTGGGATCAAGAAATACCTCCATTGGGCACCCTTATTAGATTATACTTTTCTGCTATTGGTAAGCAGTGCACATGTCTCTGAAACTAAGAAAGCTTGTTTGGCCAAAAACGAAACATGCCATCAGCTTAGGAAAACCTAGCAACAATCTACCTGAAATGGGAAATAAATTAGCTTTGTATGGTAATTTTGGCAGGGGTGGCAGTTTCCCTATCCACTGGTGTGGGTGTCTTTTACGCTATCGTATTACTAAATACCACCTTAAGTCTGGAGATAGCAAGTAGTATAATCCTGGACTCCTGGGATGCATTTGTCAGACCTGTATCCAATCCCTTGAAAAGTGCTGCCTGTTTCTGTCTCAATCCATCAGTAATTACTTCAGCTTCTGTTTAGGGCTAGGTAAAGGGATTTCTGAGTTCACTGAACTCTGCTGTGGTCTTCCACAGCTGTAATCCCTACTTCTTCCTGCACACAGTCTCCCAAAGAGTCTTTCCAACATGAACAGGATGCCAGGACAAATAATAGCAACTGGGACCCTTCAGCAGTTCTTGTCATAGGCAAACGAGTTTCTTCTATTCTCCATCATTTCATTGCTACTACTCAGTGACCATGGGTCAGAGGCACTGTAGGTGTATGAGGTGTCATGTGAGAAATATTTAGTGAAAAATACACCAGGGGCATTTTGTAATACATGGCACTATGTTTTTATGTGGCAAATACTTTCAAAAAGTTGTCTAAAATGAATGGCAAAATTAAATTATATGGAGGTTGTTAAATGGCTTCCTGACCTTCTAAAATGCCCACATAGTTACTTTAATCTGTATCCCGCACTACAAAGGCAGTTTGAGAGTTTATATCATTGCATTTCTAGCTGAACAGCTTATGTATGTCATTTTTGGAAGTGCATTTTTTAGGGTGGCAGTTCTGAGAATGAAGACAAACATGCTAAATTTCATCACAGATAGTCACTGGCACTGTTTGCAATTAAACACCTCTACTCAGGAAAGTGTGACCACCATCTATGACAGGCACTGTTAGAATATTTCTAAGTATTCACCTGAATATTTCTAAGTAACTTCAGTGTCTCTATAAATAAAAAATTGAATAGCTTGGATAAGAATATTATTTAGATTTATATTAATTGATTTGTAATTTTCTGAAGATACTACATCACTATTACCACCTCATTACATAACAGAAGTGCAGCTTCCCCCTGCTTATACATACTCATTTTTCTGACATACTAAGACAGTCTCTTCTTTTGTCTCCTGTGGAGATATAAGTAGCATGTTTATGTTTTGTGATTCATCCAATACAGCAGTCAATGAGAAATTACTTCTTTTTGTATCTTGACAGCTACCACGAAATAAAACAGAAAATCCACTGCATTCCACTTAAAGTTCTGCCACCACAAAATGTTTGTCTTAATCTCTCTATTTTACTTTGAGATCCTAGCTTTTTTATCTGTACCTTTAAATTATCAAGTTTCCTAATTGCCTGCTAAAGTATACTTGCAGGACTTCTTTCCGCTCCTTGTCAACAAAGACAAGGTGCTTGAGAAATAAAATGTTGCAATAGTTAACTAGTAATAAACAAAGAGAAGGGAAGAAGGGCCCCACAGCCAAATGCACATGTGTATGCACTTTACCCTACCCATTGCTGAAGCATCAATATAAACATATTTCCATATTCTTATAGAGAAGGATACTTATGTACCTTCATCATTTACTCTGTTTTCCCAGTAAGGGTTAATTTTACTTTGATCTAGGACAGACACTGGCTGTCATACAGGCATTCATTCAAAACTTGCATGAAGATAGGGCTTCATACACTATGCATGAATTTGGGGTGCATTCTGTGTTCTGGCAGCAGCACATTCCAGAGATTATGGCCTGATATTGAGAATGCTTATCTGTGGCACAGGAAGGCTTGTCCCTGGGCCAGTTTAGATCAGGGCTGTGGATTCAGGAAAGACCTGACAGCTTTTCCAGAGTTTGGAAAGACAGGCTCTTGCTCACTGCAGAACTTTAGACTCACTGGGACAAACGTTGCATAAACCAGTTTAAGCCAAATCAATTAAGACTGATACTACATTCAACCAGGTTTGTCTCACACCGGTTTCAGTCGTCCTTAAACTGGTTTATGCGCACTGACCATCTGTTCTTAAACCGGTTTCTTAAACCAGTTTTTGGGTAATCTCTGTCCCTAGCCACTAAGACCCTTAAGCAAATCTGAGTTTGGAGCATGTATGCTTACATTATAGAAGTAAAATAGTCACGTACACATCCATCCACCAAACAGGTTACTGTATGTTTTTCAGTGGCCTTTTATTTGCAATTTTGCTGTAAAACTGAACCTTTACCTGTGTAGCACAGGTGGTTATTTTTTTAAGTTTAGTTTTTGGATGTAATAAATATGAATTAAAAACAAATCACAAATTATCAGCTCGTGTCACATCTTGACATTTTTTCTGCTTCAAAATACAACACAGTTTTTTGGTCATTACTGTTGCTAACAATGGAGGTTCTGTGTCTGACCAATAAATATCTTAAGGCTTTCTAATGAGGACCTTATTACATGGTAATTTTGGGCAGCTTCTGGAGCTCTTAACCCCTGGATTGTCTGCACATTAATACTGTCCCAGGGGAGCTGGGACGCCGAAGAAACCCTGGGCAGCAAGGAGGCTTACTTACCTCCCACAGGTCCGGAAGAGCCGGGGGAGGCGCACGCGCCAAAGACGCCAGTGCGGGCAATCAGCCGGCTGCGGCTGAGCAGTGGGGGCGGAGGACGCATCCCGGAGGGAATAAGGAGCAGCCCCACCGGGACTGCGGGGCGGTTGCTGAGGGGAGACCCCGAGAGGGAATCCCAGCGTGGAGGAGAGCAACCGCGGTTCCCGGCCACTCGGAGAGAGAGGGGCGGAGCCAGGGCAGGCTCCGAGGAAGCCGGCAACGTAACCGGCAGCAGGCTTGATTGTGGAGCTGGCTACAACACCGGCAGTGAAAATGACGACAGTGCACGCCATAGAGCCAGTGAAGGAGCCGGCGGCGTCTGGGGCACCGAAGCCCTCAGAGGAAATTGACGGCAGGGAACGCTGCTGAGCTAGTAAAGGAGCTGGCAGCATTTGGAGTGGCAGAGCCAGTGAAGGAACTGGCTGCGCCACATGTAGCGGCGCCGGTGAAGGAACCGGCGGCAGCTGGAACGGTAGTACCGGGGAGGGAGCTGACTGAACCCGGGGCAGTAGAGTTGGGGAAGGAACCAGACGCATCCTGGGTGGCAAGGCCGGTGGAGTAACCGACCACTTCGGAGGTAAGAGGACCAGGGAGAAGGTCTGAGGCAGCGACCCCAGCAGACACCATAGTGAGCCAGAGACCTGTACATAAGCGGGCAGGTCGGAGGTGAGACAACGGCGGGGGCCGGGCAGCGGTGAGGCCAAAACAGGACAGAACCACAGGTGGCGAGTGGCTGGGGGCCCCCAAAGACCACCCGCTAGGGACCGTGGCAACTCTGGTGGCTACCCCAAGGGAGGACCCCCCACTGAGATTACATTCAAAGTCGTGGCAGACGAGTTCAGGGGTCCTCCCGACCTCAACAGAGGTAGCCTTCGGGGCCCATCTGTAAGCCCGGGGTCCATAAAATCTAGGGACCGGGTGAGGGCGGCGCAGGAGCACCTGCTAGAGCGGAGGCGGGTACAAATACCTTAAAGTGGTTTTAAGCACTTGTAATATAGCTCAAGATGATGCCACTCCTGGGCAGGAGTCTCTCTGATCTGCACTACCCAGCTCCTCTTCCACTAAGGTGCGGTCATTCCCCACAGAGGTGCTGTCCAAGTTGAAGTCCTCCACTATCCGAGGATCTCTCACACCACCTCCCATAGAGCAGGGATAAAAGCCTGTCCCAACTCACCAGCTCTGTAGTGACAACTCACAGCTACAGCTCCCAGTCCTGCCCCTGCTCACCAGGCCTCTAGTGACAAGTCACAGCTGTGCAGGTGTGCGGCAGTCACAAGTTTCTAGACTAAGGGTGTGACTGCTCCAAACTCCAAGCTAGCACTAAGAATGATCAACATTTGTGCAGCTCACAGTATAAAGTGTAACAAAGTCCTGAGACTCCAAAAAATGGTAATAGATAGGGACCTAATTCACAGGAGCTACCCTCATGATGTTCTGAGCACAATGCAGGCCCAGACAGCCATTTCATGGGTAGATTGGTTCTGATTGGCTAAGGGCCCCCAGTGGTCATGCCTCGTTGCTGACTGGCTGCAAGGGCCATCTGTGAAGCAGCCCTGCCCCTCCCCACAGATTGGTGGAGAGGGGAGGGGGGCACATGACAGCCCATCTTGCCCACAGCCCTTGAGTGGGCAGCCCCCTCCTCCCTACTTCCCTGCTCTGCCAGGCTGCTACAGCATGCTGAGGACTGCTGGTTCCCTCTGAGGATCCAGCATTTTCTCTTTCATAAGGTTTTTTTTTCCTGAGGATGTCACGGGCATTGCTCAGATTTCACAGGTAATACCAGATTTAGTGGAATCCATGACATCGTGAATCTGGTTGGTCCCTAGTAATAGGAAAGCACTGCTTTCAGGTGCAATCACCTTGTAAAGGTAAATTTGTACCTGAAATGGTTGCAGAGGACAGAAGGGCATACAATATTTCACCTGAAAGCACCCAATGTCTTTTACACTTGCTTTGAGACGTGACAGCAATTGTAGGGGAGTAAATTAGACTAGTCAAAAACTGAGTATACGATGATGTAATAGGCATTCCAAAGCTAAACAAAGAGTGCATGCTGAGAATGAGATAGCATTCCTAATTTTCTGGGACAAGCGGCAGAACAAAAGTACCACTAATAGTGCATTTAGTATACAACAGAGGACTTTTCCCTGCTTTTACCCAGTTTGGGGAAAAACACAAATGAACAAACAAAACCTCATGCTTCATTAATGTTAGTTGCTACCAGCTTATCCTTGGTTAGATGACTCCAGTCTCTATCCCAATACTGCAGGCAGATTTGACAAAATAGCATGTTTCCTATAGACCTGTGTCATTTTAGATAGCTCTTACCAGGACCTGTCAAAATGATGATAATTAATTATCTTTCTAACAAGAACAGAAGTATGTGCCGCAGCTGCAACTTATTGCATTAAGGTCAGTGTACTGGTATAGTTATCATTTTCACTGATCATTTAGGTATTGCTTATCAGGGCCATCATCATGATTTTTTATTCAGATTTTATGATAGCCTGACAGCTTTTCAAAGGAGCACTGGATAATCCCTTTTTCACACATATCTGGTAGTTGCCCTGGAGTATGTAAAGTATGAAGCCTGGTATTGGTTCATTTAGGTCCTTTTGTTGCTATTGTCAGCTTGTATTTTTAAATAGGCAGACAAAATTCTTTGGGTAAATGTGATATCTTTTATGAGACCAATTAAATGGCCAGAAAAATTATTCTTTGCAAGCTTTTGGGTACAAATACCCTTCTTAAATCTCTTTCATCTTGTCCCCTGCCTCTGTGTGTGAGCAAGAGTAAGAGTAGGAGAGAGAGGAGAGAGATTTTGGTAAATATTTTAATTGACTTCAGATGAAAAATGTATGGTTTAAAATAATGTTTAATATTCACTAACCCAATCATTTAACACACAAAAGAAATATTATTTTTGACATGGCTTGGATGAATGTAGTGATTCTGATTGGCTTGTGGCAAATAGAGTTGACATTATCTTCCGTCATACAGACTGCTTGGATGGAATTTTTAAAGACACCAGACCACAGGCTTCCCAACAGCTTCCACTGAGGCAAATCTCCCACTGATTTCAATGAGGTTAGCCAACACTGCATGCTATTGAAAGTCTTTCCCCAGAGTTATATAGCCTCTTCATCAACTGAATGACTGTGTCAGATTGCAAGGTTTGTTTGTTTGAAAAACCCCCCAAACAAAACAAAACTAACTAGACCACACCTGCAAGACATTCTTTTTTTGTTATACCAAGTGTACATGCACAATGAAGTGTACTCATGAACCTCACCTGCTGCCACTGAAGTCAGTGACATGATACTACAGACTTAACTGGGCATCATATCAAGCCCTAGGCATATATTTAAACTCCATGAAGACCTCTGAGAATGCCTGGATAGTGCCTGGCAATTGCATACTTGTTTTCAGTTGCATGCCACAGTCTCACTCTGCTTTTGAAACATGCTGCAGGAGCAGCAGTGAGGACATTTTAAGTCCCCTGAGCAGGTAAGAATCCCTCCTTCTCAGCACTTCCTCCCTTCCCCTCCTCTCCCCTGTCCACCAGTGCCACTGTCCCCAGCCTACAAAGGGGTGGGGCTTCAGAGCAGCTTCGGCTCCACTCCAGATGGACAATGTAGGAAGGCTTAACTCTGGGCAGAAGCAGTGGTGGGCACGTTCCCCCTCCCTGCCTGGTTCTCCTGGTTGTTCCCTCCCAGCCTAGGAGCAGGACAGAGAGGGAGAATCTGTCTTCTAGTGCTGCTGTCCCCAGCGTAGCCTTGCTCCCTGCACAGCTGCTCCATACAACTGCAGCTGCAGCAGGGCGGGAATGCTTGGGACAGTGGCCCTTTCCTCTAAGTGGAGAGTGTGAATGGGGTATTGGGAAGGGAGGTGCCCCTGAGAAAGCAGGAGACGGAAAGGGCTGCCAGGGGTGGTGGGGGGGTGGTCTTACTTGATTTGGTGACTTAAAGTCCCTGGATGTGTGATCTGCCAACCTGGTGGGAGGGGGAAGAGGCTGAGAGCAGGGGAATGCAGTGCTGTTTGCTACTTCTGCACCCCCCAACCCTTTTTAAAATCCTGGATCCATCTATAGTTCCTCTGAATAATGGTAAAGGGAGTTGTCAATATATGATCAACTAATCTGCTGGCAGCAGTTTTTAACAGAATCTGCAGCTTCATCTTCATTTACATTAGCCATAGAATCAAAGGCAGGACCCATTGCCCTTTAGTAATCGAATTGTTTGTGGTCTTGGGATTAATACAGCCATACACCACAATAACCAAAGGGAATGATTCACTCCACAAAGTCACACTAAGAACAGAAAATCTCTCATTTCTTATCAATCTGATTTTTCTGCTCAAAATATCAGATTGTATGTAGCTTGTTCAATTTTTGAAGCTTTTGATAATCTGAACAAATACAAAAGTACATTTGATTCACAAGATTTTAGTAGGATTTGAGTCCTTTCAACCCCCAAATCTCCTCAAGCACCTGACCAGTATGCTACAAACAGGCAAGTTGCAACAAAAAACCCAACTATAGGAGCCTAACTAGGGAGGGGCAAGCAGGGCACCCTGCCTTATAGAGGGTGTCAAAACTACTGCCCCCACCCCAGGACCCTTTGCTATGGCAGGCAGAGCCCCACACCACCCAAGCCAAGCAGCCCTGCATTCTGTAGTGTATGGGGCTGTAGCTGAGGGGGAGGCTCATTGCATACCAGCTGCACCAGCCCCACAGTGGGAGCTCCCCTGGTGTCTTGTTTTCCTTGATACCCTGGGCATGGAGCTGCACTTCCCATGGTAAAGTCCCAGGTGGGAGGGGGTGCCATTCAGCTCAACCCCTCCCCCCATACCCTACAGGATGCCAGGTTGTCCTGGTTCTATGGCTGGTTGGCATGGGGCTGTGCCTGCTGCTACAAAGGCTTTCCATATGGTGGGGGGTACAAAGCCTTTCAATATGGTGGGGCCCTTCCTGTGCCTCCTGCTGAGCTTGCTCATGAGCTGCAGCAACAGAGCACTTGCTACTACAGTCACAGAAGCTGCCACCAGAGTGCAGAGAAAGCATGGGAAGGTCAGAGTCTTTGCCCCTCTCTCCTCCTGCTCCACTGCAGTCATTCCCCATTGGTCAGCACTGCTATTGTTGTATCCAGGTGCCCAATTTATTGACCTAGAGCCCAACCAGCTAGGTCAGTGGGAACCAACTTTTTGGCAGGCATGGCACAAATTAACCCACTTTGATCTTGTTCCCCTTCCTGATCTGCTGCTCTGCTTTTACCTTCCTGCCTGATCTGCCACTGTGCTGCCTGTCCATGCCTGATGTGTGATATGCCCCACACAGAGGCTGCCTGTGCTATTTGCAGCACATGTCCTACAGAGGGGCCACTCCTGGGCTAGGCTCTATGTGCAAAGAATAAAAAATTCAGAGTTTCCAGGCTACTGCATTTGCATGCTGCAAAACATAGGTATTTTGCCATAGATTTCAGGTCCACAGAGTAAACAGGTGGCTGTTCTAAAAGGAAGATAGTTGAAGTGGCTTAATGAGGAAGCACAAGAATTGTGTTATGCTGTCTATAAAGCAAGTAAACCTCTTCATAGGTAAACTGAAGGGCTAGGGACAGAAATTACGCTTAAACCAGTAAAAGTGATTGGAAACCGGGTCAAACCTATAACAGAACAGAAGTTCAGTGCATGTAAACTGCTTTCAAAATGGCCAAAACTGGTTTAAGATAAACCTGGATGGATGTAGTATCAGACTTAACTGATTTAGGTTAAAGCAGCCTATGGAACTTCTGTCCCAGACCCCCTCCCAACTCAAGTTAAGTCACAGTCCCCTGACATCCTAAGTGCCTTTGCAGGGAGGGGAGCTGGAACATAGCTCACTTGTCTAGCCCGGCGCCTATCTGGCCCTGCCCCTGAGTGGGAATGGGTTCAGTTCCCCCCACCATAGCCCAGCCTGGCCTTGCTGCTTGGCATGAGGCCCCCATGGCTGCCTGCTCTGTCTTTCTGGCTGCCACTAGTACTGGGCTCTGGTGGGATATATTGGGTGGGGTGGGGGTTTGCACCAGGTAGCAGGGGGTTTGTCGGGTAGCAGGGCCCAGTCCTGCCCTTTATGGAGCTAGCCTGGCCCTGCCGTCCAGCACAAGCCCCTAACCCACCTGGCATGTCCTGCCAGAGCCCAGCACCATCAACAGCAGCAGGACACAGTGGTCAACCTTGCATGGGTTGTATCGAGTAGCAGAGCTAGGATAGCTCAAAAAAAGGCAAGATTGTACTCTGCTGCCTAGTACGAGTTTCCCAGGGCTGCCCGCTGTGTTCTGCCAGCTGCCGCTGATGCTGGGCTTCAGTGGGACATACCAGGTGGGCCAGGGACTTGTGGCAGGTGGCTGGGCTTGATCCTGCCCTTTATGGAGCCAGCCTAGGTCTGCCACCTGGCACATGCCCCCAGCCTGCCTGGAGCGTCCTGCCAGAGCCTGGCACCAGCAGCAACCAGCAGGATGCAGCAGGCAGCCCTGGGAGCTTGCCCCCATGTGGGTAGATGCCCTGCTTGGGGGCAGCTGTGGATAAGAGACTGTTTCTCCCCCTGCAGGAGACAGCAGGGGGTTGGGGACATGTGCCAGCCAGCGAAGCAGGGATGGTCCGGCAGGTTGGGAGGTGTGCTTTAGCACCCCCAACCTTTTGGTTTAGGCCAGTGCAGGCCTTTGCCTCCTTTCCCCAACTAAAAAGTAAATGTCTTACATTCATTATAAATTCAATCTACACAGCTTAAAGAAAACTGCATAGATTGAATCAATCCCGTCTCAGGCTTTTTGACTGTCTGTAGTTAGTCACGAAAAAGAATGATTTTGGCACATGTTCTAAAACTGATGTTACAGGGCTGTTTGCTATGCACCACAGTTGCATAAGACAATTACATTTAGATAATCTGATAACAGCAAATATTACACAAGTGTTCACTTTGGCAAACAGCAGGAAGATGAGCTCAAAAACATTTCTCTCACCTTGTATCCTGATCTCACACAGATTTCTCCTTTAATTCTCAAATAAAGAGATTTGGGCAAGTGAAAAAGGCTGTGTTGTGTAAAGAGGTTGAAAGCCTACAAATAAACTTCAAGACCATCCATTACTTCATAGTTTTAAATAGACAAATATATGATGTAACCTGAAATACTAGAATACTCATAGCTCTAGATATTGTGGAGTCAATATACAAGATTCTAAACGTCTTCACTATTTTACTGGGAAAATATCTAAACTAATTGAATCAGTGGTGCTCAACTGGAAGCCTGTAGGCTGAATCCAGCCCATGGGACCATGTCATTTGGACAACAGGAGTCACTGTGGCTGCTTATACACATGCTCATTCGCATTCTAATTAGAACACATAAGAGCAGGCTCGATTAATCAGGTCTGTTCCATGTTCTAATCAGAACACTCTAGAGTCACTTCACCATCACATGTATCTTAATTTAGATAAAGTGCCCCGGTACATTTAAAAATGTCCCTGGAGACCACCACATTTCCAGACCTGTGGAGAGCCCTGTGTGACAGAACACATCATGCATGGGGTCACTCTGCAGCTGGATCTGGTACGTGGGGCAGGCCAGCGTGTGGGGCCACACCATACCCCAATCCAGGATGCTGACTCTACACTGGATTGAGCCCATGGACCTGCCCATGGGATCTGGCTCACAGACCAGCCACATGCTAATCAGCCCATGAGGCCAGAAGGTTGAGTATCACTGATTTAGAATAAAATAAAATAAATCAAATAAATAGAAAGGTAGGATTTGTATGACATGTGAAAAGAATGATTTTTAGCTATGGAAGAGCTTGGCAATTCCTACTGACTTCCTAAAAGAAAAAAACACAAGGATTCCTGAGTTGAAAGAAAACTACAAGGCAACAGAGAATATACAAATAAGACTGGTTTGCACAAAAAACAAACAAACAGAATGAGCTGTTACTCGGTGCACTAAATTGCACTGACCATGTTTAAATTGCAGACAGAGACAAGTTGTATTCAGCAGTTTCAGAAACTACAGTTAAACCAGATTTTGACTTAAAGTGTTATCTTCATATTAAAGAAGATAAATATACATATAGTAAATAAAACCCTCACTCAGTAGATGATATCTTTTTCAGGCAAGCAGTTATTCATGTGGAAAAAATGGAAATTATGATATCTTTTTCCCTAAACTTCTATGACTCTAGTATAAATGAATGTAATGTGCTTGATACTGCAGCCCTTCTATTTTAAGGGAGCTTTTAGATTGCACGTATGGTATATTTACATGCAACTGGAAGCAGTGCTTAAATACCAGCTACTAACTCAGGGGATTAGGATTAATATTAAATCCTCATCCTGACTAGTTTGAAGGTGCCTGGGAACGGAACTCTTGAAATAAACTCTCCTCCTGGCCCAGCTTCCCAGAGGATGCAACTCACATTATTCATTACACTACAAGAATGAGAATTTATTTGGACAGTACCTTTGAACTATGGAATCATGTTTCATGAGAGGTGGTTTCCCCATTCCCAATCCCTTTCCCCCTCCTGTTTTAGGCCTAGGTCTACGAAGGGAGTGAAGCTATTTGAGGGCAAATACTGCAATGTTTTAAGAGCCTGGTTTCTGGATTAGGAGCAACAACCTGTATTGGGCACCTGGGCTCCTATACATTGCATGGGGAAGTTACATAGCTCCAAACAGTCATCACAACTGCCAGGATACCAAAAAGGAAACCGCACCTCTTCCTAGGTAGCACATACTTATCTCACTTTTAAAGTGGAGTTGAAGGAAGAATGGTTGTGCTCCCTCATTAACCACAAGTTCAGTGTTCAGAGCATTAACTCAAGAAATAGGAGATGAGAGTTCAAATTCCCTCCTATCAGTAGTGTAACTAGGGATGGGTGTGACAGGAGGGAGTGTCAGACAGAGGCCCTCCAGGGAGTATTCACATTCCTCACCACCAAGGTGAGAATTGGACCGAGACAGCAGGACTTGAGGTGGGTTTGGTGAATCTGGGGCAGATGCCGCTGCTGCAGGGGAGGTGTAACCGAGCAGACTTTAGATGTTATTTCTCTTCTCCTGCAGCTGCCATTTTCTTTGCCAACCAATTTACCTTTGTTGATTGTGTGACCAGGGATGACATTTGGTAGCACTTAGTGATGGGTGTGAGGGTGGGTCCCTATATCTAGCAGTTGCTCTATTAACTCTCTAACTTCTGACTGTCAACCCTCCTGCAGCCGTGATCCTCCCACCTGCGGCAGCAGCTATTTACTAGGGCTGTGCGAAAGAGCACAATTTTGTTTTGACTTCCATTTCACTGGGACAGTGTTTTGTTTCAAGTTTCATTTCATTTCGAAGCACTGTTCCATTTTGTTTAGTCAAAACTGTTTCCCGGATTCAACGCTGTTTTGGCGTTTCACCCATAGGCTATAAAGGGGAATCACAAAACTGCCTATAACTTTGTCATTTCTTGCCTTTTGAATGAAAATAGTAGGAAGGGTAGCCTCTGCTGCGGCCACAAAGCCAGCCAAGTTTTAAGGAGATAGGTGCAGGGATTTCTGGGAAACTGCACCTCAAATTCTTGAAAGCAAAACTCATGTCACTTGTAAGTGTGCAGGCACAAGGGAGTGAAAACAGCAGGCATGGTAGCCCCTGCTGAGGCCATGAAGCCTGCCAGGTTTCAAGGAGACAGGTACAGGGGCTTCTGGGAAACTACATCTCAAGCCTCAAGCTTCTGACAAGCAAAACTTGTGACCTGTGAATGTGTGTGTATGTTAAGGCACAGCTGTTTTTCTGTCCCTTCCCCAGAGCACTGGGATTGGAAGGAACACCAGGGAAGGATCACAGTCACTGGCCAGCTACACATGTCAGTATCAGAGCAGTCCTTCCCCACCTCTTCCCCCTCCCTCTGCTTAGTTTCTGATTCCCTGCAAGCATTCTCTCCTTGTCTCTGGTTGTTCTGACTAAAAACTTATATTACTATCCTGTGTGCTGAAAACCTGGAATAAATCCATGTTAAGATCTCCAGAAGAAGAGACAGCATGTTTTGAAACTATAATCTAAAACTGTGCATTGCTAGCTAAGCAAAAGCCAGATGATTGAGCACTAGGAACAGCAGTTAGAAGTGAGGGCCTCTCTACATGTTATATTTATGCCATGATTGTATTAATAGTCATTAAATGACTAACCAGCTGCAACAATGATCTATGTATCATATAGACCATATTTATGGCTGGTTTATATGCTCCTTAAACTAATCATGTGGCATGTCCCAGGGTACCCCAGGGCCAGTGCAGACACTCAGCTGATTGTTGGGCCCAACCACAGCTGGATTAATATGTAGGCAAACTAGGCACATGCCTAGGGCCCTGAGCTGCTGGGGGAGGTGGGAGAGGAGACCTTTCCTCTGTTGCGGTGGCGTGAATGGCCTCATTTGCCTTCCTTCCTTTCCCCTCCCTTCCACTGGCCTCGTCACCACAGCGGCTGCTGTGTTTGCCTAGGGTCCACTAAAGTGCTAATACAGCCCTGGCCCCAACCCTGGCGTAGCTTGGAGTCTCAAATGAGCCCTGGTGCTGTGTTAAGCTAGAGCTAACAATCAGCAGGGGCACAGCCCTGAGTCATGGGGGGTTGCAGGCACACAGCTTTTAACTTGCCAGTGCACGTGGAGCCCAGGCGCATTCTGCACTGGAAAGTAGGAAGGTTATAATTTGGATCTGATCTCTGATCCCAAAGTCACACCCCCTACCATGTACATGAGACACAGAAGGTGGCCTGATTGTTTGGATCAGGGGTCAGACCCCAGGTCACCTTTGAATGAATGTGTGCCAGAGGCATAGAAGTATTCTCCACAAGTCATGTCAAGTTTGATAGCAAGTTAACCTATCCTCTTTTTCCCCCTTCGCTTACACTGAAGCTCCTTCTTCTAAAGAAAATGGGCTCCCAACCTCTCAGTTTCCTATATGTCAACTCAGTGCCTTTTGGGATGCTTTGGCACTAAATGAAAGGTGACAAAAATGAATTCAAGATATTCTGGAGTGCACTTTTACTAGGACAAAAGTGAGTGATCACATCTTCTTAGCTAACACTTATTGTTACTGTACTATTGAAAATAAGGCAGGCTGTTAGCATAAAAATGGCAAGACACTCCTGTGTAAGACACATTGTGTTCTTAGTGAGGACAAGGTCTCAGAGATATCAAAATGGGCTGTGACTTTTTTCATTAGTGAAGTGTCTCAGTCAGAAAGACTAAACCATTAGATTGCTACATGGTATTGTCATTTCTTGTAAGCAAGTCAGCTGAACTGCAGGATATGAAGTCTGACAGTACAAGCATCACACTACTGTTCTGCTCATCTCACTAACACTATCAGACACTTTTCAGCTTGGACTGCATGAGTCTGTCATCTCTATTTAAAAACACAACTTGGGAATTCATCATCAACTCATGACAAGTGCTATATTGAGCTGAAATAAATTACACCACGTTAGCTACCACACTTTCACTCAATTTAAGAATTTATCCATTAGAAGTGTTTAAATTGTGCATGCATGTATGTGTGTATACACAAACACACACACAATATAATATATACAATATTTGTCTGTGTGTATGCATGTATGTGTGTGTTTATATATCCATGTATGAACAAATATTTATGAATAAATAAATAACAGTGTTCATGAAATGCACACTGAAGTGCAGCACCCAGCCTGGAGAATGAAGCCCTCTGGTCTGCCACGGCTGTATGTATTCTCTGGCAGGAGGCAATGCAAGTTTCCCTGTGATACTCCACTTGACAAAGTTCAACCTTCTTCCTTGTTTTGGTGTCACACCTATCAACATGAGGCTCTCATGAGACCTTGTAAACTAGAAGTCAAGTTCAAATCTCATGGGGGCACTTAAGAAAAGGGCTCTTTGTTGGAAATGACAGCCTGGGCCGCAAGCATGTCAGTTTGTCTAAGAAGAACTTCCCCGTTAGGGGTTCAGGCACACAAGGACAGGAGTGGATTTACCAGGAGTGGGATGTGGACCCATGCACATGCACACATGCTAAAACTTTCCTGACATTCTGTGTGAAAAAGTGGAAAAAGAAATTGAGCGGGAGCACGGCGGTTCCGGAGCAACTGCTTGCTGCGCATAAAAGAGCCTGGCATGAGACCACGTGGGGTGGAGGCAGAGAGGGGAGTGAGAAGCATCCCCTCCGAGAGAGAGTGGAGAGAGGGCTACGGAGCTGGGGAGCTCCGAGAGTTTGGTCTAGTGTGTTGGAGAAGGCTGGACGAAGAAAGGAAGCAGGGAACCAACTGAAGATTTCCTGGAGAAGAAATAGAGGTGTGAAGAAGGGAGAAGCCACTTTTGTAAAAATAGTTATGAGTGTAAAAGAACCTGAAAAAGAATAAAAAGAATAGTTCAGCTACACACGACTGTGATTTGTGTAATATTCTTAATTCAGGCGCCGGGCAAGAAGGGCATCAGATAAGTGAACCACTGCCAGAAACTGCAAGAGGTTGCCAGTGACCTACTGCGGAGATAATACCTCCCGAATAATAACATCAAAATTAAAGAAGACGTGGCAGGAAAGAGTCAGAACAGACACAAGAGGGAAGAGGCAAGGCAGTGAGAGAAACTGTCACATTCTGGAACAGCTTTTCGTCTCTTGGGCAGCAAGGATGGAATAGGGGGTGAGCACAAAGCAAATTTGCTTTTGAGGACGGAGCTCAATAAGTTTATGGAAGTGATTGTATTAAGTGATGCTTGATTTTATGACCAGGAGTTACCTTCTTGTCCTATGTTCCTAAGAGCATCCGAGCACCTGAAGGGATCACTATGGATTGCCTGAGACCAAACATCCAACAGTTAATAATAATTTCCAAATCCAGCTTAGGACAACTGACTGAAACCTATTACCTTAGAAGCAAAAGCTTCTGTGTATAACTGGTAATTTGAGCTCCCTTACCTCTCATTTTAGGTATTTTATGAGCTAAAACATGTTTTTATTAAAATAAAAAATGAATAGTAGTTTACCTTGTTAACAATTATATTCCTATCATTATCACAACAGTAAGCATTCAAAAAAATCAAAGCAAATTGCAAGTCATAAGACATTATTATTTTAAACGTTGACATTAAAAAATATCAAAATTAAGGATAATAAATTTCTCAGGGTTTACATATGTAAGCCTTTCTTCACAACTGCAACAATTGGAGACTTCCCTTTTCAATGAAAGCTGAAACTCTCACATAGTCATACAAAACTAGGAGCTGGCCCTTAAAGAAAAATCACACAAAATAAACAAAACCCACACATAATCTATAAGCTTGCATTTAAATAAGAGAATTGCAACATTGAAATAAAAATTTGTAAAACATCAGCTACCAGCACGAGAAGGGGTGCAGAAGGACAGGAGTCCTAAAATGGCCAAATAATTGTTACTGGAATGTTATGAATGGAAGAATAAATCACAAGACTTACTATGCAGTGTCACGCAGAAGCGTCAATCATAGATTTGGTGAAGCTTTGACTATTAGCTGGTAGTCCTGGGATTGCTTATAATGTTGGACAGTACTATGAAATATGGAAAGTGACTTTCAAGTAGGAATTTTCTGGACTTAGATGCATTTTCTTATATTGCATCAGCAGAAGAAATTAATATTTTAAATGGTTTAATAAACATTTTCTTATCACATATGAAATTTGTACAAAAATGTGCTGTTAAAGTGGTACCACTAAGTTAATGGTGCTTTAAACCATACTGCGACATATAGTTTTCATAGGATGGATGTTGCATCAAAATAAAGAAAACAAGTAAATATTATCAGACAATAAAATGAAATGGTAATAACACAACAGGAAAAGGTCATTAAATACAAAACCTTTGTACATGGGTTTGACTGGCTTTCTCTGCTAGAATCATTGTGAAATATTGGCCCATGTACAAACATGGTACTTTCCCCACCTTTTTGGATATTTTTTTTAACATCCATGGATATAAGCAGGTAATGATAATTTGATTACTTACATGTCTTTCTTAAATTGTAATCAGTTCTGTGACAGGTAGATGACTGTCTTTCTAGCCTAGGGAGTATTCATTTCTATGCCCAAATCTCTTTCAGGACCAGTCTTATTCCACAACAAAAACTTAAGGAAAGCAAACAAAACAGTTCTCTGACCACCTGGACTTTCTATTCCTTCCCTTCAATTCCCTTGCTTCAGACTTCACTTCACTCCTATAGCTTCTCTGCAATAATCTCAAGTTCTTCATAAAGAACACCTGACCATTTCCCAACTGGGTGTAATAAGTAGACAGATTAGGCTAACCCCAGCCCCCAGTCTTTAAAGGAGCAGGCCACTCTGTTCCATGAGTATTCCTAAATTACTTTTTACAATGATATCCAGGAGTCTTCAGATAAGACTGAATATCATTCCATTAAAAGCATTGCCTCAGGGATCTATTGGTGTAAGGTTCTCAGCATAAATTATCAAGAGACTGAATTTAGATTAACAGCTGATAAATGGTGGTATAGGACTCAGGACCATATTTGCCTATATCTGGGCATGTCTACATGTGCCTTTACATGCACCTTAAATTGGCATGTGTAGATGTACCCTCTATGACCCCTAGACACAAATTCCTAGCCAAATTTCAGATGGTTATAAACTTCAAACATGCATTGACTTAAATTAAGAGATCCAATGCCTTTAATATCAACTTCTTTGTTTAATACTGAAGTGCAGTACAGAAACATCAATTTTTTCTTGAACTGCTATATGGATAAAACACGATTTCCTTTGCATGCAGTTCATAAGAGGCTATTTATCTTGCATGGTGATCAGGAGAGGTCCTGGATGATTGGAAAAGGGCAAATATAGTGTCCATATTTAAGAAAGGGAAAAAGTAGAATCCAGGGAACTACAGACCAGTCAGCATCACCTCAGTCCCTAGAAAAATCATGGAGAAGATCCTCAAGGAATCCATTTCTAATCACTTGGAGGAGAAAAAGGTGATTAGGAATCAGGGATTCACCAGGGGCAAGTCATGCCTGACCAACCTGATTGCCTGCTATGATGAGATGACTGGCTCTGTGGATCTGAGGAGACCAGTGGATGTGGTATACCTTGCTTTTAGCAAGTCTTTTGATACGGTCTCACAGGCAAGCTAAGGAAGTATGGGCTAGATGAATGGACTGTAAAGTGGATAGAAAACTGGCTGAAGCATCGGGCTCAAAGGGTAAAAATCAATGGCCTGATGTCTAGTTGGCAGCTGGTATCAAGTGGAGTGTCCCTGGGGTTAGTCCTGAGGTTGGTTTTGTTCAATGTCTTCATCAACAACCTGGAAGATGGCATACAGTAGACCCTCAGCAAGTTTTCAGATGACACCAAGCTGAGGGGAGAAGTAGATATGCTGGAGGGTAGGGCTAGGATTCAGAGTGACCTAGAGAAATTGGAGGACTGGGCCAAAAGCAATTTCATGAGGTTCAACAAAGCCTGACCTCTATCCTGAGGAAGGTCTTGGAAAAGATTATTAAAGAGGCCATCCTTAACAGACTGGCTGACGGCAACATCCTGAGGGATAGCCAGCACGGGTTTGTTAAGGGTAGGTCTTGCTTGACCAATCTCATTTCCTTTTATGACCAGGTGACCTATCACCTGGACAAGGGGGAAGAGATTGATGTCATATATCTTGACTTTAAAAAAGCCTTCGATCTGGTATCCCATGATCATCTCTTGGCAAAACTGGCTAACAATGGCCTCAGCCTCACCACAATCCGCTAGCTAGGGAATTGGCTCTGTGGTAGGACCCAGAGGGTGGTGGTTGACAGAAGTCAATCGTCGAGTGCGCTGTGACCAGTGGGGTCCCTCAAGGCTCTGTCCTAGGGCCTAT
>NW_005841846.1:5019482-5027402 GCF_000455745.1 Alligator sinensis | reverse complement strand
CAGTGATATGGAAGTCTCCCCAAGAGTAATTTAAAATGCTCAACAAAGGTAATTTCTGTTGAGTAAGATCCGAGCCCAAATTTGGGAGTTATGATGAATTGAGTAGGAGGAGCCCAATGACGGCAGCTCACTCAATAAAAACCTGTAACTTACTGTCCCAATTTGGAGGTGACTTCACTTGCAGAACAACGAAGGAAGAATCGCAAGTATAAGTTCAGATTAGATTGATCGCCTAATCAAGCCTCTCCGTGAACACGAATCTCTTAGTTCACGCTGAAGCCGCGGAGCGCCCGAAAGGGACTGAAGGAAGGGGACGTAGTCCTATCACTGGTGAGCCCAGCTCATTGAATCGTATTGCTGAGGCCAGCCTATTGAACCGTACTACTGAGGCCAACCCATTAAATCGTACTACTGAGGAATGAAACCATATTTTGGTATTTGGCTTCTCGGAATTCTAGGATTGTAAGTATATTATGAAAAATAACAGTATTGATTCAAATTTAACTTTTAGTTGTAATTGTAGTTGTTTTTGTAACACTAATTCTTATAGCATTGTTTGGGAAGGAAGTGCATTCGGAGCATTGTTTCTGATATATGTAATTATTGTGTTTTTAATGTTTGTGGTGTTTCTTAAAGCTAAGCAGTGTTATATACGTAGCAAAGAGTTTTAAAATAAAATTGTGTTGTATAAATTAAGTGTGTAATCATTGTGAAATCGTGCAATCAGCTAACTACTCCCCCAGCCAGTGCATCAAAACGAATCAGTAAATTGTGTGGGATTTTCTCTATTCCATAACCCACTAGAGACAAGGCTGAGAGCCATGGGACTCTTCAGCCTGGAAAAGCACAGGCTCAGGGGTGATCTGGTGTCCACCTACAAGTTTATCAGGGGTGCTCAACAGGATCTAGGGGAACGTTTGTTCACCAGAACACCCCAAGGGATGACAAGGTCGAACAGTCATAAACTCCACCATGTCCATTTCAGGCTGGACATAAGGAAGAACTTCTTTACTGTCCGAGCCCCCAAGGTTTGGAATAGACTGCTGCTGAAGGTGGTTCAAGCACCTACTTTGAACGCCTTCAAAAGACATTTGAATGTTTATCTTGCTGGGATCTTATGATCCCTGCTGACTCCCTGCCCCTGGGCAGGGGGCTGGACTCGATGATCCTCCGGGGTCCCTTCCAGCCCTAATGTCTATGAATCTATGAAAGACAAGTGCAAAGTCCTTCACTTAGGATGGAACAATCCCATTCACCAGTACCGGCTGGAGGCTGACTGGCTGGGCAGCAGATTTGCAGAAATGGACCTGGGGGTTACCGTGAACAATACACTGAATATGAGCCAGTAGTGTGCCCTTGTTGCCAAGAAGGCTCACAGCTTCCAGGGCTGCATTGGTAGGTGTGTTGCCAGTAGGTCCAGGGAAGTGATTATACCCTTCTATTCAGCACTGGTGAGGCCACATCTGGAGTACTGTGTTCAGCTTTGGGCCCCTACTACAGAAAGGATGTGGACAAATTGGAGAGAGTCCAGTGGAAGGCAACAAAAATGGTGAGGGGGGCTGGGGCACATGACTTCTGAGGACAGGCTGAGGAAACTGGACTTATTTAGTTTAGAGAAGAAAAGACGGAGGGGACTTAATAGCAGCCTTCAACTACCTGAAGAGGGGTTCGAATGAGGATGGATCTAGACTGTTCTCAGTGGTGGCAGATGACAGAACAAGGAGCAGCAGTCCAAAATTGCAGCAAGGGAAGTTTAAGTTAGATATTAGGAAGAATTTTCTCACTAGGAAGGTAGTAAAACACTGGAACAGGTTACCCAGAGAGGTGGTGAAATCTCCGTCCATGGATGTTTTTAAGACCAGGCTGGACAAAGCTTTGGCTGGGATGATGTAGCTGGGGATGGTCCTGAATTGAGCAGAGGGTTGGACTAGATTACCTCTTGAGCTCCCTTCCAACCCTAATTTTCTACGAATTATACACCAGTTTTTTGACAAGATTTGATTACAGATTTTTCACTTGGCGTTTGTATTATGTTGTAACTTCTGGCAAGTTATATTGTTTTAGAGTTCTGTTTTAACCTGTTTTAAAAGTATGTAATGATGCTACATTATACTCTTTTAAAGAATAAAGTATAATGTAGCATGGTAGAGTTCAACATTTTAGCCCATTTTTAAATGTATACTTTTATAGAAATTTTTATTTGCAGATGTGTAGTTTAGGCAAGTGAATAGTCTACCTCAGTGGTGGTCAACCCTTTTGACCCCATGGGCTAGACAAGTGGTGCAGGGCGGTCCATGAGCCAAAATAGCCCTGCATACCAGGCCCTGGCTGGCCCTGATTGGCCCTATGCTGGCTCCTATATGCCTGGATTGGGCTCTGTTCTGTCCCTGCCTGTCCCTGTGCCCCAGGATCAGGGCCCATGTCACCCTGAGCACCCCATGTAGTATGCAGGGCCATGCTACCTGGCCTGCCAGGCTCCTCATGGGTTCAGAAATTTGGTAGCAGGAGAGTAGCAATCTCTTCCCCACTACCACATTTTCAGATCCATAGGGAGCTCTGAAAGCCAGATGACACGGTGCCAGGGGCTGAATCTGGCCCCCCAAACAAGGTGTTGAGCACCCCTATTCTAGTTCTATTCAGCAGCACAATTATATTTCTTCAGATATTAATGGGATTATAGAATAGCTAAAATTAAAAAGCGCATAAGCATTTTCAGAATCAGGAAAGTGAAAAGTACTAGAGCCTAGAAATTATTTTACGCCATTTCATTTAATAGTATGTAAATCATTACAAGGTATTACTGTGGGAGGGGGCAGCTTTTTGGGGGAGGACAGATATGCAGTTTAAATGTGTGTGTATATATATGATCTAATTAAGACGAGAAGTATGCAATTTGTCAGATAAATTTATCCTAATCTCTGCCTGCCAGTTTTGGCCTAGCATTATTTGATAGCAGACACATGAATCTTTTATGTCTTAAAGCACATTGGCTTCTTAAATAGTCTACAGTAATGAATATATTTGATCTTGTAAATAAAAACCAAACAAACCAATTCCTGTTATTCAAAGCCAAGCACTCCAATGACCCATTTCAAGAAATAATTTTTCCCTTTTCTGATTCCACTGTAACGTTTCACCTTTCCTTATATATGTACTGCAGACAGAACTATGTCAAATGTTTAGGAAGTTATGAATACCATAACCATGTTTTAATTTGCATCTAAAATCGCAAATGCTTTGGAGAGAGACTAGAAAAATTCCTAATTTTTTTTCAAGTGATTTAACCACATGCAAACAATATGCTAAAATACAGAAAGTGAGTAATTTAACATTATAGCCCATGTGAAATACTCAGTGGAAAACAGAAAAACAGTTTGTTCTCAGAACACATAATTTATGAACTATTAATGGCAGATTTTCTAATAGTTGTACTTTGGCTTGGAAAAAACCCAAAAATTCAGAAGGTGATAAAATGATCATATTTGTTATCATTACTATTAATGTATCTAATGTATGCTATTAATGTACACTATTATTATATTAGTAGCACATGAAGAAATGGTAAGGACTGGATCTACAAAAGGCTTTAGGTCTGCAAAGTCTTCCAAAGTCTACAAGCCCCATCTCCACCTCAGTTTCCATCTGACTCAGAAGGCTCCAGAGATCCCTACATTCCTAAAGGCCTACTTTTAAACTCGCCAGAACTGTCTAATCCCTGATGGTGCTGAGTAACTATGCCCCATTAGAATTCACAAACTCTTGTCTATTTTGCCTGCAGACCTAAAATCATACATAGTGTATACCTACTGAATTGGGCCCCATGCAAAATAGAAGAACACATGACAACACCTTCACCTTCTACCCAATGATTAGTGGTTGTAGTACTAACCCAGGCTGTGGAGAGCCTAAGATCAGCTCCCTTCTCTGTCTGAATGGATTTGAACCTGAAATAAGCATGGTCTGAGAGAGTGTGGGCCTGGCTCCCGAGCCTAGTCAGTTTAAGGTACTTGCCATAGAAAACAGGGAACTGGATTCTAGTCCCTGCTCTAATGAATGTTTAAATGTTCTATAATACATATTCAGTGAAGCAGGAACTAGAGCCCAGCTACCAGACAACAGACTCACTGCCTCTCTCTCTCTCACCCAAAATGTATTTAATTATTGTCTACACAGTGGAACATAAGCACCCAGCGGGACTGAGAGAAACCTGTCACTGAATGCATTATAGCCTCGTAGTTACAGCAGACACCTGTGAAGTGGGAAATACAGGTTCAAACTTTGTCAGATAGGGCACGTCTACATGCACAATTATGGTACCTGAATAAACTGCGGAGCTTATTGCTCCCAGGCATGCTTTTGAATATGTGCCTGGCAGCAATTAACTCTGGAGCGATAAACTTCACAGTTTATTTAGGCCCAGCACAGGGAGCTGGGTCAGAGCGATCCTAGGGGTAAACCTGTTAGCCTGTGTCCCCCGGCTCAATGTGCTGTGAAGGGGCTGGCTGGGGCATGAGGAAGCTTCAGTGAGGGGCTAACCATAAGGCAGTCCCTGAACAATGAACCACTTTTGTGCCCCAGTCAGCCCCTCTAGCATTTACATGTGTGCTGCTGCAGAGCTTTTTACTCTGCAGCAGGATAGTACTTGTACTTACAAGTACATGAATCTACTCCAACCTAATGGGGCACGTGTGTAGACACCGAGATGCTCACTTTGCAGTTAATAAGTCAACTGTGCGGTAAGTGTCTTGTATAGATGTGCCCACAGAATGACACTTGAACCTTAAATTTCCTGCACCCTGGGTGAGAACTAGATTGCTAGATGTGTATAGCAGGAGCAGACTGCCCCCCTCTTACTCTTGCGCTTTTAAGAAAAACAATTACATTGTTATTTACATTTTACATGTCCTGGACCATGTGCTTCTTACTGAATGTTGTGAATCCTAACCAGAGAAAGGTCTCTAAGCCCTGGAAAGGGAGAGGGTTTAAGACAGATCCTTCTCCTTTGCATCTCCTAAATCTCCTGCATGCATTAGCTGAACTAAATGACTCTCCTCCCAGTATGCTGGCTTTTGTGAACTTGAGTCTGAGGTACCTAATTCTCCCTGTACATTGTATAGGGGAGAATTATGCTTGTAAATCAGGAATATGGGCTCCACTAGGCAACAAGGTACCTAACATCATCTACTGTAACACTCAACATCCAGAAACCTTAGTTTTGAATATAACTAACTCAAAGACGAGTCCCCGAGCTGAAATACTACACCAGGGACTTTGAATGACCCCTTATCATGTAGCTGGGTTTTTGGTTGTAGCCGTGTTCCTTGCCTCCTTACCATGTATACTTAATATATCAGATAACTGAAGAAAGACCAGCTAACTCCAACAAAAAGATTTTGGGAAAAAGTAGAGCTCCTTTTCTTCCATTTTTGTCAGTTAATGTATCACCACAATTCTAAACTCCGAAAAGTTTCTAAAAAGAAAATCTATAATTGCTTTCAACTTTTTAATGATTATGTACTTAATTAGACATCCTTAGAAATTATTAAGAATGAATGAGCACATTCATGATTGAATAGACAACTTTCTGATTAATATATGTATAATTAGTTTACAGCATTTTCTCCCACCTTTATTTTGCTTTGCAAACAGAATATATGCTAAATTATCATTCATGTTCGATAGCCTGTGAAATAATTTTATGAGGCCTGTTGTACTTCTAGTGTTCAATGTTTTGTTATACGCAAAGATCTGAAAACACTTCTCAATGTCCAGATGCTGAGAACAACTCTTATTCTTTAAAACGAGTTTTCTTTTTCATTCACAGCCATGGTACAGGAAATCCAGTTCAGAAATGGACAGTTTGATATCTATTAGTGCCTCTTTGCTTCTGAATACTATTTTGAATAGTATTTTTGAATGCTATTATCTAGATACCTTATAAAAACTATTAGGACAATGTTTGTTTTTGTTTTGGTTGCACACATTTGATGTCATCAGTTAATGAAATGCTGGTTATTATCCTACATATCAACATATAAAAATTGGTATTTCAAGCTTAATGAATTTAGAATATTTTTTATAAAATGCATATAAATCTATGAGTTTTCCTTTGTACTGCAAATACATAGATCCTTTGTGAGGGAGATATTAAACACTGAAAGATAATTATTTTATACATGCTTATCCACTAAAAAGTCTTATCCACTAAAAAGTTAAATTACAACTATGCACGACAAAATAGATTTGTTTTTCATTATGAAATTCCTATTATAAATTACATTTTACATTAAAGCCAAAAGCTTCAGAAGACCTCCTTGTACTTGAATTATATTTGGTATACAGATTTCAAAATAAAAACCTATAAGTGAGAAGCATTAAGAAATACAGCAATTAACATTAACTTCAAAAAGTGAAAACCTAGAAAGCATGTAATTGAGAAGATATGGCAAGCTTGTACAGCCTTTGCAGTGTTCTTTCATTAAGATGAGCATGATTTAGGAAAAGAACGAGTTGTATTTTTTTCTAAAAGCCGTACCTGATTAGTTAAACTGAAATTATTTTATGAGGACTTACAATTCCCATGAAAATCAATAGGAGATGCATGTATTCACCACGTTTCAGAATATCTTTCTTACCATAGTAACTCTCAAAATGCTAATGAGAGCAATGATTCTTATACAGGCTGCTTTGAGATCTTTTCAAGGGTGCTGTGAGGATGCCACACAATGTTAGCAGTTAGGTGTACAAACTTGAATCACAAAATAAACCCAGAGATTTCAACTAAGAATCCATAGTGTTCCTGGTTTCTTTGTAACAGAAGAATAGCTCTATTTTTCTGTAGTAAAAAACTGAGTGAAAACTAAAAGCTGACATTTTTTAGAGGTGCCTTGAGTCTATCAAGGTGTTTCTGAACTGTAAATAGGTTAAGAACCACTGCTTTAGGGTCTTAAAACTTTGCTAACCATAATTATGACATTTTTGAGAGCTTTGGTCATAATTAAAAATTATATGTAGCAATATTTCAGTTTCTTGAGGGTCTCCTCGTCAATATTTTCAACTTTTTACCTTAGAAAATGGAATGATCAGAGACACTGAGTAGATCTGGCTGGAAAAGAACCATCTCTCTCTGTGAAAAATATATTTTCCCATAGATTACTTAGATTTATAAAAAGTCTTTTCAACTGGAAAGAAATAATTCTGACAGAAAATTTCCAACGAGATTCCATCGGGAAACTCAGTGCCCAAGATGAGTGGTCATTCCTTAAGGAGACGATACTTGGGGCCCAAGGGGTGATGATCCCAACAAGAAGCAAGGGGGGACAAGAGTCCCCGAAAGCCTCCCTGGCTCACCAAGGAAGTCCGGGAATGCCTGGTTGCCAAAAAGGCGGCGTACACCCGGTGGAAGGGGGGCGGCTATCTCCAAAGAAGAGTATACCTCCACTGCTCAGGCCTGTAGGGGGGCTGTTAGGAAAGCTAAGGCGGACATAGAGCTAGGACTAGCGTTCAAGATCAAAGATAATAAAAAATCCTTTTTCAAATATATAGGGAGGATGAAGAAGGCACCGGGAAATGTGGGGCCCCTGCAAGATGCGCTGGGGAATCTGGTGGTTGCGCCAGAGGAGAAGGCAGACATCTTTAACAAATTCTTCACCTCCGTTTTCTTGTGCAAGAACCGGGACTTCCCCACCATGTTTCAAGACGGACTCGAGGGGAACACCTCAAGACCTAAGGTTGAGGAGGACCGGGTTAGAGTGCTTCTGGAGGGGCTGGATGTGTTCAAGTCAGCAGGTCCAGATGCTCTCCACCCCAGGGTGTTGAGGGAGCTAGCAGGGGTTATAGCTGGGCTCTTGGCATGGCTTTACGAGTGCTCGTGGTGCTCAGGCCAGGTGCCAGATGATTGGAAGATAGCCAATGTGGTCC
>NW_005841846.1:5017641-5018925 GCF_000455745.1 Alligator sinensis | reverse complement strand
TAGTAACCAGCAGCACACTTATAAGATGGGAAACTCCCTTCTTGAGAGCATGGAGGCAGAAAGGGATCTTGGAGTCATCATTGACTCCAAGGCCGACAATGCGAGGTCACGGTCGGCAGGGCTAACCCTATCGTGCATCCACAGGTGCATCTCAAGTAGGTCCAAGGAGGTGATCCTCCCCCTCTATGCGACACTGGTCAGGCCACAGCTGGAGTACTGTGTCCAGTTCTGGGCACCCCACTTCAAGAGGGATGTGGACAACATTGAGAGGGTTCAGAGGAGGGCCACCCACATGATCCGGGGACAGCAGGGTAGACCCTACAATGAGAAGCTACGGGACCTGAACCTGTTTAGCCTTCACAAGAGAAGGCTGAGGGGGGACCTGGTGACCATCTATAAACTCACTAGGGGGGACCAGAAGGGTTTGGGGGAGACCTTGTTTCCCCTAGCGCCCCCCGGGCTGACAACAAATAATGGCCACAAGTTGTTGGAGAGTAGGTTCAGATTAGACATCCGTAGGAACTTCACAGTTAGGGCGGCTAGGATCTGGAACCAACTTCCAAGGGAAGTGGTGCTGGCTCCTACCCTGGGGGTCTTTAAGAAGCAGCTCGATGCCTACTTGGCTGGGGTCACTTGAGCCCAGTTTCCCTCCTGCCCAGGCAGGGGGTTGGACTTGAGGATCTACAAGGTCCCTTCTGACCCTGCTTCTATGATTCTATGATGATATTGTTGTACATTTGAATACACGTCAACTTCTCAGTTGATGTCAACAGAAAAGCAGGCTATGCCCTTAGGTAAGTATATAGAGTTGCAGATGCCTCTTTTTTTTTGCAGCTGCAAGTTGGAAAATTAAGATCCTAGATGTTAATTAAATATCTATGAAGGGAACTTGGTGCTGTATTGTGTATTTGTTGATGAATAAGTATGGTAAAAGTGAGGTAATAGTTTTAATTTTAATATAGCACATTTAATATTATGATAGTTTATTATTATTAAAACAAAGATTTATTGTACTAAGAGAGGAAGGGTCTATGAACTGTGATGGAAGTACTCCACCAATAGAAAAATGTTTTCTACTATTGAATGTAATGGTATTTTTTCAGAAGAAATACAACTACCATATTTCATAGTTTCATAGTTTCTAGGGTCAGAAGGGACCTGGGCAGATCATCTAGTCCGACCCCCTGCCATGGCAGGAAAGAGTACTGGGGGTCAAACGACCCCAGCAAGATGGTCATCTAACCTCCTCTTAAAAACCCCCAGGGTGGGAGCCTGCACCACCTC
>NW_005841846.1:5015417-5016938 GCF_000455745.1 Alligator sinensis | reverse complement strand
GAAGATGTTGAACAGGGCGGGGCCGAGGACCGAGCCCTGCTGGACCCCACTGCCCACGTCCTTCCAGGCCGAGAAGGACCCATCCACTACCACCCTCTGGGTGCGGCTCTCTAGCCAGTTGGTGACCCATTGGACTGTGTGGGTGTCTAGGCCACAGTCCCCCAGTTTCCTAATGAGAACGGGGTGAGAGACAGTGTCGAAAGCCTTCCGGAAGTCCAGGAAGACTATATCCACTGCTACCCCTGCATCCAATGATTTAGTGACCTGATCGTAGAAGGCCACCAGGTTGGTCTGACATGACCTGCCGCTGATGAACCCGTGCTGGTTGCCCCTGAGCATGCATTTCCCTGCTGGCCCCTCCTGGATGTGTGCCGGAATAATTTTCTCGAACAGCTTGCCCAGGATCGAGGTAAGACTGACTGGCCTATAGTTTCCCGGGTCCTCCTTCCTCCCCTTTTTGAAGATGGGAACCACGTTGGCCCTCTTCCAGTCCTCCGGCACCTCTCCAGAGCACCACGAGTGCTCATAAAGCTGTGCCAGGGGACTCGCAATGACCCCGGCCAGTTCCTTTAGAACTCTAGGGTGGAGATCATCCGGACCGGCTGACTTAAAAATGTCCAGCCCCTCCAGCAGCTCCCTAACTAGATCCTCACTTACCCTGGGCTCAGGTGTGCCTCCCTTGGGGTCCGATGGGGGCCTAGTATTTTACTCAAATACAACACAGGGTTTTTCCCCCCCCCCAGTCAGCATGGAAGAAAAGGCCTCTCTTCTTATCATTGCATAAAAGGAAACCTTTCCCTCCCTCCTCTTGAGCATTTTGCCAGCTCAGCAAAGTTGTATGCTCAAGACGAGGGCAGAGATGAGGGATGGCCTTAAGGCCAACTTAAAAAAAAAAGTGAAGTCGATGTCAGCTGGTGGGAGATTATCATGCAAGACTATCTCGAATGGAGGAAGAGTCTGCTGCAGGGATCTAAGTACTTTGAACCTCATGTCAACGACAGGAGATGGAAAAGTGGGAGCGGCAAAAAAACAGTGTGTCGCAGACCAAGTCAAAAATCCAGTGCCACCCACCCCACGCAGAAACACATGTCCGAGCTGCAGTAGAGTCTGTTGATGCCAGATAGGCCCCACCAGCCATCTTTGGACACACTAATAAGACAATAATCCTTGACTGTGAGGGATTGCTGAAGAAGAAGAGGATTTTTTGTGGGAGGTATCTAGGCAGCAGAACACCAGGGCTAACAGGTCTTAGTCCCCACAAATGCAGGCAGCCCACACACAGGCTCTGGGTGGCTGCAGCAACAAGGAGAGGAGCACACAGACACAGACAAGCAGCCAAAGCCTGCAGGTGGCTCGGAACTCAGCCCGACCCAGCCATATGTGGAGCAGCATTCAGCAAGTAAATGTGTGAACAGTAAGGGGTGTGGGGGAGGGAAGGGGTGTGGGGGAGGCAGATTGAGGCCCCCATGGGGGGGTGAATGGAGCCCTGGGGCAGGTTGTGGGATTACTTGCTTCCCAGAG
>NW_005841846.1:5003900-5015407 GCF_000455745.1 Alligator sinensis | reverse complement strand
GCCCCCCGCCACTGCCTGCACTCCTGGGGCAGGCATAAGAGTTACATGCCCCCTGATCTGTGCTGTGCATGGGGCGGAGGCAGGCTGCTGCTGTGGGCTGCACTCTGCACCCCCCAGCCAGCCATGAGATGCCACATGTCTCCCACCACTGGGAAGGCGATGCAGCCAGCGCACAGGAGACATGTGGTGTTGCACCGCTCCCAGGGCACCAGCAGCTGGGTGCAGACCCCACCCTGCAGACAGATTGGGAGGGCATGTGCCCCTTGTGCCTGCTTTGGGGGTGAGTTCAGCAGCAGGAGCACCCCTATGCCCCTGGATGAGCCGCCCAGGCTTCAAGCAACCCACAACCCGCCCCAGCCCCCAGGGCCCATTCACCCAGCCCCCGCCCAAGTCCCTGCCTCTGCTCCACTCTCTCCCTCCCTCATCAAAGGAGCCTCAATCTGTTCCCCCCCCCCACACACCCTTACCTGTGACAGACTTACTTGTGGGGGGGGGTGCATGTACCCCCACCCCCGCATTCATATTTTCTTCCTCCGTCTATGCATATTAAGCAATGCTGACCTGTGGGGTCACCATGGCTTGAAATGCTGTTGACTCTGCTAGGGCCCAGCTTTCATGAATCATGAAGTTCATGTCTTTGGATTGTGATGCACAGTGGGGGCATCTACAAGACATTTACTGCACAGTAGACTAATTAGTTGCTCAGTAAATTTCATGTGTCTATATGTATGTGCATGCCTATTAGGCTAGAGTAAACTAATACAAGTATTTTCCCGCTGCAGAGTAAAAAACTCTGTAGCAGCACACGTGTAGGTGCTGGAGGGACTAGCTGGGGCACGAGAGTGCTTCAGTGAGATGAGTACTTGCCAGCTAGCCCTGCGCCAAAGCTCCCTCATAACCCAGCCAGCCCTTTTGCAGCATGATGACCCTGGGAGGAGCAGCCTTGGGCTGGCAGGCTGACCCCCATGGTCCCCTGCCAACCAGGGCTGCTCCAACCCAGCTCAACGTGCTGTGGTCCCTGATGCACGTAAAGTTGCAGTGCCTGGGAGCAATAAACCCCAGAGCTTATTGTACCAGAGTTTATTCATCTGCATTCATAGCACTTGTAGATGTGCCCAGTTTGTACTGTATATAAGTAAATACAAATTTGTTGCTTAAAAGTGTGTTTATGGAGTACCTTTGCTAAAACGTGTGGCAGTTTAAAAAAAAATGTAAAATGCATCGATCTGGATGACCTAAGTTTATGGGTACCTGTACTAATTTGCCTATATGGTAAATTATGTTTATTTTAAGGTCAGTGTTTTCAAATTTGCCCCTCAATCCCATATGCTGAGAGAGAGCAGGGTCTGACAATAAGGAGGGGGAGGGGGGAAAGGGACTTCAAAGAGGGCAAGGGGGCTACTTTCTCCCCATCCCTCATATATATTTTTCCTGCTGTAGCAGTGGAAGGGGGACAGATTCAAGGCAAACCTCCAATAATTAGAATCCTTTCCTGGAAAATTTTAACAAATCTATAAATTTTCCACATATAGAATCTAGGTATTGGGGGGTTGTATAATATTCAGAGTCATCTTAGAATTGAGTACACGTGGTAATCACTGTACAAAATCCAAATTCTATAATTCTCGAAAGACATAAATCTTATTTCAATAGAGGCAGGGGTGTTTTCTACTTTAGGCATAATTCTGATTTCTGTTTCTCTAAAAAAAATATGATCGTGCAAATTGAATTTCTTTAACTAGTTTATTCATCATTTCTTTAGCACTTTTTCAATTATTATTTTGTGACATATGAGCAATAATAATCTGAATTCAGAAATCATACTGAATTTCCCAGTGCAGTGATTGTACTTACATTTTCTTTCCACTTAAATATTTGCCAAATCTCCAATGTGTGGAGAAAAATCAGCCAGCCTGGCCAAACCTTTCAAATTGGTGGAAATAGTTGAAGTGATATAGCTGAATACCCTAGATATGAAAGATTGTCAGCTGATGCAATTCCATACATTTGTTTACAATTAAGAAACATCTGAAGTACATATCCGTATCAGGAGTTCATGAGTTGGTAATGTCCCTCCACAGATCTTTTAAAGCAAGAATGATTCTTGAAGAATTTGTGGCCTATTGAGAAGAAACTCCAGACTCTAGAAAATCATGTCCTAAAAATAGACTGAGGGTTAGAACCAACAAGGGACTTTAGTGCTTAAAAGTAAGTTCCAAAGCACTTAACTTTTACCATGGCAGGGCCAGGTGCTTATGCACATAAGTACTCTCTATAATGCATGGATAAAGTAAGCACCTCAGAATGAGCACAGACTCACCATAAAGCAAAGCTTCTAGTGCACAGCTGCCTAGAGTGTGTCAATATAGAAACAGAGGGCTCTTAACTTCCATTTCTCCCCAGGTGCTTCATTCAGGGCTGTGGGAAGTTGCTCCATCCACATGGAATTTGCAGCCTATAATGCTCTACTGAACCCTACTGTGGCCCAAACCCTTTCTTTTAAAGAACTGAGCAGGGCTGACTTGCTTTCTTTTAAAACACGGCCAGTGAAGGAAGTTGTAGTGTTATCTAAATAACTTGGGAATAGAACTGAGGAAACAGGAAATCTGGGTTCAAGCCCCTCCTGTGCCTGGTGGAACACAGCACTACCTCTGCTTCCCAGGAGCACACCCTAGCCACCAGACTATAGGTTAATCTGGGGTGGCAGCGAGGGGAGCAAGCCACTGAAGAAAAGAATTCACTGAGCCAGAAACAGCATGTATGCAAGAGGCTGCTTAAGACTTAGCTCCCCAGATTGCTTAGACCTTTCAAATGAAATAGTCATTTCATAAAATACATAAATCCCTGGGAATAGATTGGAAAAGAACCCAGAACTGTTCCCCACCCACCCAGGTGGTTAGTGTACCTTCCAAGAAGGATGATACGTATGGGTTTGTTCTCCTCAGACACAGAAAGACATTGAATCTAATCTCCCATTTCTTGAGGGAAGGTCTAACCACCATTCAGTATGAAAAAGGGAAAGTACTACTTTCTGTGGCTGTAGCTTATGCATCGCTAATTCAGTTAGTCTATAAGGTACACATCAACCCTTCTTTCTACCCATGTCTTAAAAGAATTGGTAACCATTTTGTGCAGAATTCAATCATCAGTGTATGTTAGGCATGCTCTAAGAATGCCTATCATTAAGTGCCTCAGGGGACTTAAGAAGAGTGACATCCAGTTTCTAGATCTCTGTTGGTCCTAGGAATGAGTTAGATAATGAGCTACTTAGCACGGTCATACTGGGCACTTCTTCACATGCCCAGATGCATATCTCTGGATGGAAATGTAACTTTAAGTTAAGAAGTAATACATTTATAGAATCCTAGGCACCTCTAGGATTAGAACTCAGGGGTGGGCAAAATGCAGCTCGGGGGCCAGATGCGGCCCTCGATGGCTTGCCAAAACTCAGTAAGCGTCCCTCTGCCCAAAATCATTGCCCGCCCCTGGATTAGGTAGCAGCTGGGCATGGCAGTTGTTTGCAGGATGGTTTTCAAGATTTTAGACTTTAGGTAGGTACTGCATAGACAAACTCAAGCTATCTTGGGTCCAGGCAGAAGAGTAACTACATTTGTGTAGTGCTTCACCCAGGCTAATATAGCCTACTTTTCACCAGGGCTAAATAGTCTGGGTAGAGTTGTTTAAAGCTAGCTTGGCTATCTATGCATGGTATTTTACTGTGTTGTGTAGACATACATTTAGGCACCCAAATTCTGCACAAGTCCAATTTTGGATGTTTTACCTCTTGGCACAAATCCAAAAACATTGGCCAGTATACCTTAGAAATACATGGAAAATCTGAATTATATAAACAGTCAAAACTTTAAAGAACTGTGGAACAACTTACTATTCATGGCTTAAAAAGTAAAATCTTTCATATTAAATGATAAATAGCATTGTGTGAGAGATTTGGCATGTTTTTAATTAAGTGAATTTTTACCATTTATGGGCTGAGCAGCTATTTACTTAACCCATTTTAACAGAGGCTCACTTACAAAGATATGCCCCTGAAAAGGCATTGCAGTAGTTCTTTCCGAAGACGTGAAAAACACAAACTAAAGGATTTCACATTTTTTAGGCAATTTAGGAATGATCTAAAGTAATATGCTACTATACATTATAATTTGAGAGCCAGTCAGCAGCTGTCAAAAGAGAATATGAGATACTAATTAAAATGGGAAATAATTATATATAACTTGTATAACCGGAACATAATATCTTGTTTAAAAGTAATAGGAGGAAGTACACTAGATAGCTTTGGAACTGCGCAATTCTGCTTCATATTACCACCAGTGATGGTGGGAGAAAATATTATTGCGGAGGGAGGAATGAAGGTGTGGGGGGCAGTGCAGGGCCACCCCTCCCTCCCGCAGGGCTGTTGTGGGTCTGGTGTGTGGTGAGGGTGCTGGGTGTGGTGCTGTGGCAGCATGGCGTGGCGGTGGTGCTGGAGCAGTGGAGCTGTATTTGGCAGGGATAAGCCCCGTTAGCCTTGGCCTTCCACTACCTATGATTACAATGCATTTTCAGAGGAAAAAAAACCCATAGAAGTTGCTTTTACAGCACTTGTACATGTGACGGGTGTTTAGTCCTCCGGGTTTTAGTCTATGGTCCCTAAATTGAAATGGTGGGTTTTTAATTTCCACCATTCCAATTTTTTTGTCACATTATGGCGAGGGGCCCAATCCTTTTTTTTTTTTGGAGCTGGACCCTGTCCGCAGCCAGGGTTTGAGCTGCTGGTGGACTGAATGGCCCCTGAGCTGCAGGGGACTCCAGTTCTTCCCTCCACAGTGGTGATGCCCTCCAGGACCACCCAGGCAAGCCCAATCCAACTGTTCCCTGAGCCCACCCAAACAAAAAATTAACAAAAATAAAAAATGGGTGAGACAAAATATTCATGCTAAACATGTTGTAAATTCAAATGTGCTGTAATTTCAAACAGAAGGTTGATCTTCCAGTTGGAAATTAGAATTCATAAATCCTTTTGTCCTCATTAGGTATCTAATTAACCTTGCACTCTAATTTCATGGCTGTAGGCAACTGAATTTTTGGATACTGTTGTGTGAAATTCAATTATTAGTAAAAAGTGATGCTTATACTGCTGTTTTAAATCTAGTGATGAGAAGGACAAGCTTACTTATCCAAGGACTGCTTCATTGCTAAAAATGGCAAATTCTACTGGGATGGAATTTGACACAGACATTTCAGAGTTGCAAGAACCTGAAACTTGAAGCAAAATTCCTGAGGTGTGAACTTTTGCAAATCAAACTAATTAATAGAGCAATAACAAAAGAGAGCAGATTTTACTCATGGCTCCACTGATCATATTCATGACAGATGAATTAATGTACTAGGCAGTAAACTACTGCTGTGGATGATTAAATGCTTAAGTGAAGCTCAGGTATTTTTGGTAAATGAAAATTATTTATGGAAACCAGTCCAACAGCCTGCAAATCATTCTCATTGCTATTTAGTTTAAATGACTAAAGCATTAAATATGTTTTCTTGCATCAACAAGGTGTAAATAAGTTATTATTTTAATGTAAAGAAGTAACCTGTGCTGAAAAGAAGGACTGAAATTCCTCCCTTTCTCATAGTATTTGAAATATATTTCAAAGTGTAAACATAGCTAGAATTGTCTTATATGCAAAGAACTGAACATGTAAAGGAACTGAGCAGTCTCATTGATACCTGTGGAAACTTAAAACTCTTGGAACCAGATTTGTAAAGTGGATAGATGCCTAAAGATATGAAATAAACATCTAGTAGAATCAACAGAAATTAGGTCCATAATTGTCCTCTTTGGAAAAGCCCACCAACCTTGACCTGGGCAAATTGTTTTGAGCAAATGCATTATTAGCTAAAAATGTATTTGGGGTTGATTTAATTTGTGACTGTTGGATGAATCTGGCAAGTCATTTTCACCAAAAAATGGGGGAAAATTGTGGATAGCTCAAAATGTTTCATGTGACGCGTTACTTTTGTTTTAAAACATTGAGACCAAAATTACCAATAAAAATAAAGCATCAAAAAAGAAGCAAGTATTGTTTGACCCAAAATGCATTTGGAGGGAGGAGGACATTTCAATGAGAAAACTGAAATATTTTCATTTTGAGTTAACTTGAAAGAAAATCCTTTTTCAATGTTGCTCAGATGCCAAAGAGGAAATAAGGAAATCAAGTATTCATATAATTCTATACCTAGTTGTACCTTTGGGCACCTAAATACCTTTGAAGATCTGACTATCAGCACTTTTAAGAATTAGTCTATTTGAACATTTGTAGGGCTCCAGAGGAAAAAAAATATGACTTGGTTCTGCTATAAATAATGTCAATCCAGTAAGATGTATTTCCATTCAGCAAATGGGCATCATTGTTCCAAGAGAAATCACCAACCATATTATTAAATCTTTTTTAAATGTCTCATTGAGATAGCCATCAATTTATATATTTAAAATTGCTGATCATTGCTCTATACAAATACTTTCATTTAAAAGCCTAAATGCTTTTAAAGCAATGTATAAGCTTGCACACATTCCTGAAGTTCAGCTAGGCCAGTGTGAAGCCCTCAAAGATTATTTGCACATTTGTGCATCAGATTGAAAGTATGCTTTATACTATACAGGACAGATGTTTTGGTTTGTATCCCATGGAATTTGCAATCTCATTTAGAGAAAGAACTTTAGGTAAAACACCAGATAGTCAAGGAAAAGGCCTAAGATAAAAATGTTGTACTTTGTCCTTCTCTTTGTGTAAAGACATAGTTTCTGTAATAAACTGCCAATGACTTCATAGTAATATCAAATTTAAGAAAGAATTATACTGAATTTCAATGCAGGGAGGGTTAGCTGTATTAGTCTGAAGTCAGGTAGAAGGTAGGGGAAGGGGGTACCACAGAAACTAAACTGTTACCTAAGAAAACTCAGGCCTCTCTGAACCAGTGTACTCTCTGTGGTACCCCTTTCTCTTACCTTCTGTCTGACTGCAGGCTAAACACAGCTAGGAACCTATGTGCTTATATTGAAAGTGATAACTTTTATCATGATATTCACAGCAGTTTTAACTAACTGAATGTGTTGCTGAACCTGAAACTTCTAACAGCACAAGAAGTGCTGGGCACTTAAATATGTCTGGAACTTTGGGCAGTAGTCAAGTAGTCCATCTCCTTGTAGATGTTGTTAATGATAACAAGAACATTTTCTCTAAAATGTGTAAATTTTTCAGTTGAAGGATGTTTCACGTCATGGCTAGGGACAGAAGTTACACACAAATCAGTTTAAGTGATCCAAAGCTAATTTAAATCTGTAACAATATAGAAGATCAGTGCACATAAGCCCCTTTCAAAATGGCCCAAACTGGTTTAGGATAAACCTGGTTGGATGTTGTATCAGATGTAACTGATTTAGGTTAAACCAGTTTATGAAACTTCTGTCCCAGATCCCTTCCTGATTCAAGTTAACTCTCAGTCCCTCAGCATCTCAAAATGCTTTGCAGGCCTGGGCTGTACTGTCTGCTCCAACGGAGCAGTGCTGACCCCTTCCCCCAGCTATCACAGAGCTAAGGCACTAATGCCTCTGCTGCTTGCCAGCACCTGTCAGTCCAGTGGGATTGGGGGGCGGGGACAAGGGAAGAGACTCCAAGATCCCCTTAGCTCCCAGCTTTACAGGACAAGGGGAAGGAAAGCCCCAGCAGTGGGGGCTTTTTGCCCCTGTGGCAGCCAAATAAACAAGGTTGACATCAGATTAGCCCTGCCCCCTCTCCAGCCCCCAGCCTGTGGGGGGCGGGGCAGAGAAGGGGGAATGTATCAGCCTGGCCCTTCCTAGCTAGGGTCTGCTTGGTGTAGGAGGAAGCCTCCCACCAGGAGCTTCCTGCTCCCCTGCAGCCTGGTGAGCTGGGATGGCATTTGCTCAGCCCTGCTCGTTCCCCAGGGGCCTATGAGATGGGGGTGGGGGGTGGGAAGAGTATATGCCCAGCCTGGAACTGGCCCCCACAGCCACAGTTTGCCTGGTACAGGCTGGTGAAAGCCCCCACAGGGGGAGGGGGTGAGACTGAGTCAATCCCATCCTGGCTTGCCAGGCTGCAGGGTTACAAAAACTCCCTGGTAGTGTGGTAGTGGCTTTCACTGCCCCATGCTTGGCAGAACACGGCTGGGGGGAGGGGCGGGGGCTGGTGCCAGGCCTAGCCAGGTCACTGGTTCACTTTCCCCACCCCCTCACCTCTCACAGGCTAGAGACTGGGAAGGGAGTGGGGCTGAGCCCATGCCAGCCTGGTAAACTAGGCTGCAAGGGAGTGAAAACACCCTGGTGGGGGCTTCCCTCCCACACTGGGTGGGGGCAGTGTGTTCACCCCTCCTCCCCCCACCTCTCACAGGCAGGGGCTGGGGAGAGGGCAGACTAAGCTGGGCTGCAGAAGAGTGAAAAGCCCCCAGTGTGGGTTTCCCTCCCTGCACCTGATAGACCCTGGATCAGGGCAGCAGTGCTGGGCTGGGCCGGTGTGTTCCTCCCATGCCCTATCTTCCCTCTTGGAGATGGGGGTCTGGGGAGGGTGTGGGACTGAGCCAATGCCAAGCTGGCAAGCCAAGTTGCAGGGGAGGAAAAAGCCTGCAGTGGGGTCTTTCCCCACTGTGTGCCGGGAAGAGCCCAGTGGGGGGGTCAGTGCCTGTGTGTTCCCCACCCCCTGCCTCTCACAGGAATGGGCTGGGGAGGGGATAGGGCTGAACCAATCAGAACCCTGTTAGCCTGGCAGGGTGGTGCATTCCCTCTCCCTACCCCATTCTCAGAGGGGGGAGCTGGGGAGAGATTTTCTCCTGGCTCTCCCCTCCCTGTGGCTAACAGCTGCGGGGGAGGGGTGGCATGTGTCCAGCAGCCAATAAGGCCTGGGTTGCCACTGGTTTGGGTTTAGCAGCCTCAGGCACCTGGCCATGAGGTGTGGTGCATGTGGGTGCCCCCAGGCTCCTGGCCTGGACCAGTGGAGGCTTCTACCCGTCTTGGCCACCCAAACACTGAACATCAGTTCAGTCTGCTGTTGGTTCAAGCTATGCAGCTTAGAAAAACCTGCAAACATTGAATCAATTCCTTGGGCTTTTTGAAACGCTGTACTTAGGCTACAGGCTAGGGATAAACCAGCTTAAATAATCAGAAACTGGTTTAAACCCATAACAGAACAGATGTTCAGTGCATGTAAACCAGTTTGAAAATGGCTGAAACTGGTTTGAGATAAACCTGGTTGAATGTAGTATCACACATAACCGATTTGGGTCAAACTGGTTTATGCAATTTCTGTCCCAGCCCCCTTCCTAGTTTAAGTGTAAGCCAAACTCCCCCAGCATCGTGGCATGCTCTCTGGGCTGGGCAGGGCTCTCTGCTCCTTGGCTGTAGCTCAGCAGAGACTGCAGACATCTGTCTGGCTTCCCACTGCTCCACCCCCTCCCTTGCCTACTCCCTGCTAAGCAGGCATTCCCTGTCCCCTCTGCCTTACACAGACACTTCTCAGCACTAGCTAGCAGACCACACGCTGGCTATGGTCCATGCTATAGTGGACAGGACAAAGGTAGAATCAACAGATAGCTGGTAATGTCAGGTTCGACCTAGAAACCACTATACAAAGCCCAAGCAAAAGTCTCTGTTATGTAACTAATGCCCATCTGCAATGATAAGGAGGAGACAGTCTTAGATAAAGGAGGCTTGAAAACAAAAGCAGAATCAGAGGACTAGGGCAAAGAGCTAATTTAAATACCAAAAATCACACCCCTAGGTGGGGAGAAAGTATGCTAATGAAACATACATGTATGGAAATGAGATACATAGCTAAAACACAGGTATAGAGACATGCTCAGTAAAGAACTCCTTGCGTCACTCCCTTATAACCAATTAGCAAACAAGAATGCTTATGAAGGTCCAATACTCCTGTATAAAAGATGCTCATAATTAAGACTCTGTGTGCTTGTTACGTGAAATTATTCCGCTTGCACCTTGTATTGCTAGCAATAAATCTTCTTTATACTCTCACCCCTGGTATCTTTATTGGCTTTTGCATACCGGGCACGATCCCAGACTTGAGCTGGGGCTCAACAGTAGGATGGGGCCACGAGCACCATAAGCCACCTGAACCCTGGATGCTCAACAAAGGAGAAGGTCTGGCCATCCAGAGCAAGCATCTCCCCAATGCTCTAGGTGATCTCGCTCGCGTTGGGAATGCACTCCCCTTTGTCTGTGCCTTTCCGCCACTGGTCCAGGGTGGCCTGCCTCTGCTTCTTGGGGATGGGGGCTTAGGAGAGAGAGGGGGACTTCTTTTTGGGTATGCTCCCACTGGTGCCAGGCTGAGAAGGAACAAGGGCAAGGGGGTGCTGCCTCCTGAGATGAAGCAGCATTGCTGTGGTGGTGAAGTGTTTCTCATCCTTGCCCTGGCTCATCTGCTTTTGGCAGTGCTGGCAGGTAGCATAACTGGAATCATTTGCCATGTCAAAATGATCCCACACTGCACTACCCCTGCCAATTCTGGGGTGAGGGTGGGGATCCTGCCTTATCCCCCTCCTTACCAGGCAGAGGCACAACAGGAGGAGGAGCTCAGCCACCTGCCCCCACAACCTCCTTCAAAGTGCCTTCCAGAAGAGACCTACCTCTAAGGGAACTTCGAGGGGTGTGGAACGCAAACTCAGATCACTGCAAACTTCTATAATTGTACAGTCCTTAGTGTAGACAGAAATGGAGCTTCAGGTGGGTGCCAAGAAATTATCAATTAAGAAGACACAGGGTTGAATTCTGCTAGTCGACATGGCAGCTTTCTAACAATGTAAGTGGCATTTGTAGAACTTGTACACCAGTAGTGATACTATGACCCATGCCATGTAGATAGGTGAGTGTGCACAGGCAGACTGAGTATGAGCACTAGGCTTTGAACTGGCTAGGCACATATATGACTATGTACATGTGCCCATTATGGATGTGCACCTGTATTTAAGTCACAAAAATGTAGCCAGCCAGAAACCCACGGCTGTGGGGAAGGAAGAAGGCAGGGTAGATATACACCCTGTAAACCAGTAATACCCAAAGGATGTGCTGAGACATACTACTATGTTGTGAGAGCAATGGAAGTGTGTGGCAAGCTCTCCCTGTGTGAAGAGGTAAATGCTTTCCAACCCCAACTGGCACCCTGCGCCTACCCCAGCTGCTTCAGTGGCACCTGCAGCTTCTCCTATGGAGACTACTTCTGCCATCTTCCCCCATGTCCCCTGCCCCTGTGGAGCCCGTGTGATGGAAACCTCCTCTTCCCCTGCCCAACAACTCTCCCAGCAGCATGCTCTGAAAGGGCAGGCAGATGCACAGACTGAGCTACATTTTGCAGCCCAGCTCATTCCTTCCACTTCTCCCACCATCCCAGGGTTGGTTAGAGGGGTTGTGTGCATGATCATTGTTGTGTCAGACCCTGCAGGAGCAGCAGGGGCTGCCGTTACCCCCTAAGTTACAGTCCCGG
>NW_005841846.1:4990158-5002682 GCF_000455745.1 Alligator sinensis | reverse complement strand
AAAAAAATTGGCCATTTTTCGCACTGTAAATCCAGCAACACTGCTGCCATCTATGGCTGACACACCAGATCTTGTACATGACTGCCTGCAAACATTGGAAGCTGTTTATTCTTCAAGGCCAAATCTGAGAGACAAACAATTGATAAAAGAGTTTCAAGCAAAGAAGGGGGAGCACGGGTGGCTGGTAGCAAGGGATGGCCGCATTATCATCCCAGCTGCCTGGGTTCATGTGGTAGTAAAGAGCACTCATCATGGTACCCACTACGGACCCAGGGCCCTGGTAAGATGGATCAGTTACTATGTAACTAGAGTGGGATTAAGAGAGGCTGCCAAGGAGGTATCAGAGACATGTGAGGTCTGCCAGAGAAATAACCCATAAGGAGGGAGAAGAAAAACTTCAGGACATCAGAGAATAGGCAATGGGCCAGGAGAAGAATAGCAGGTGGATTTTACTGAGTTGCCCCGGCAACAAGAGATAAAATATCTCCTTGTCTTTGTGGACACTTTCTCTAATTGGGTTGAGTGCTTCCCATGTCGGACTGCCCAGGCCCGGGAGGTAGTCAAGACACTCCTACGAGAAATCATACCTCGCCTCGGACTTCCAAAAGGAATAGGGTCAGACAATGGCCCACATTTCATTGCACAAATTACTCAGAAGGTTTCTGAGTTCCTGGGAATCAGCTGGCATTTACACACCCCTTGGAGACCTCAGTCCAGTGGAAAGGTGGAACGTATGAATCAGACCTTAAAAAGACACCTTGCAAAGATTTGCCAAGAAGCTCGACTCAAATGGCCAGAGGCCCTACCCTTGGCCCTGTTACGAGTAAGGGTCGCACCACATTCTAAATTGGGATTAAGCCCGTTTGAAATAATGTATGGTAAGCCTTACCCTCTGAGTCTGCCCATGGGTACTGAACAACAGTTACATGTTTTAGGAGAGGGAATGATTAGAGAATATGTATGGTCCTTGGTTTCTGTTTTGTCTTCCATCCATCAGCAGGTACGGGACGTGCTGCAGACACAGGACCAGTATCCTGCCCTGGGAAATCGATTATTACCTGGGAGTTACGTCCTTGTGAAAGATTGGAACGAGGAACCACTTCGAGCCAGATGGAAAGGCCCATATAGGGTACTTCTAACGACCCCGACGGCCGCAAAGCTCGAAGGAATCAAGACTTGGATACATTCCAGTCGCCTAAAGCCGGTGGCTGGACCAGAACAAGAAGGAATCCCTGCAGACTCCGGGACCGGAGACAGAGAACAGTGGAAGGTGGAGCCAATAAGAGACTTGAAATTCCTATTCAAAAGAAAGGAACTTTGAATAATTTGACAATCTTTGATTAAGTTTTATAAGCCTTATTATGAAATTGTTCAAGGTTTTATTGTGGGGCACCCTGATCTGTCCACTCCTACTTATAGGAGGGGAAACCCTTTTACAACAAAAATTTGACCCTCAGGAAAATGTCTGGATTTATCTGGCCCGGGAAATTTTAAATAGAACGGACTTCTGCTTAGCGGGAGGGATCAATGCTCACCTGGTTTTTACCTCATGCTTAATCGCAGTACCAACCCCTTTAAAAATTTTACAAAATTATACTATGCTGAAGAATGTAGAGAAGAAAAGTACATATCAGAATATATATAAGTGGGGGACTATTGTAAAAGAGAAGAATAGAGACATGTTTTCCGTACGGGTTCAGGCAACAGCTAATGCTTCTGAATGTTTCCTAATAGTTAATTGTACTAATAATTGCTTCAAATTGAACCAAGGTAGAAGAATCCTTTGTAACAAGACCAATCAAATATCCTATGTATACAATGTTCACCTGTCGTCTTATCTATCTTCAGACCTAAGGTGAATCAAATGATTTTACAAACGAAGAAAGCTGAGAATACTAGGTTTGTGTTGAAACAAATTGAGTGGAGCAATTATAATAAAAATAATTAAAAATGCTCCAGAGGGGGAAAATGTTAGGTTTGACCTAGAAACCACTACACATAGCCCAAGCAAAAGTCTCTGTTCTGTAACTAATGCTCAATTGCAATGATAAGGAGAAGACAGTCTTAGATAAAGGAGACTTGAAAACAAAAATAGAATTAGTGGAGTAGGGCAAAGAGCTGATTTAAATATTAAGATTCACACCCCTAGGTGGGGAGAAAGTATGCTAATGAAACATACATGTATGGAAATGAGATACATAGCTAAAACACAGGTATAGAGACATGCTCAGTAAAGAACTCCTTGCGTCACTCCCTTATAACCAATTAGCAAACAAGAATGCTTATGAAGGTCCAATACTCCTGTATAAAAGATGCTTAGAATTAAAAATCTGTGTGCTTGTTACGTGAAATTATTCCGCTTGCACCTTGTATTGCTAGCAATAAATCTTTATACCTTCACCCCTGGTATCTTTATTGGCTTTTGCATACCGGGCACGATCCCAGACTTGAGCTGGGGCTCAACAGTAATGTCCCTCTGTTGTCTTCTTAATGGGGTGATAAACACTGTATTATCAATTCCCTGCTGGGCTGGTCAGAAGGGCAGGGGGGCCCCTCCCTAATCAGAGTGTCCTGCCAGGGCCTGGCCATGTCCCTCCTTGGCTCAGCACTAAGGAAGAGAGGGGAGGGCTGTTCTAGCACCCCCCCAGCTTCTAGCCTGAGACGCTGCAGGCATGTACCTGCATTTATGGGTCTTTGCAGTTACAAACTGATTCAGCCTAGCCAGATTAGACTAACCTGCAAAGATTGAATCAATTCAGGCTCAGGCTTTTTGAATGTCTGTCCTTAGCCATAAAGCCTATAATATACAGTGTTGTTTATGTTAACTTGCTATAAAAAGAAAGCATAACATTAAATAGCAAGCTAACATATTGAATAACAAAGTATGATTTGATAAACTCTGATATGATATTCAATGAAAGATACAGGCAAAAAGAGTAGCTTGGATGAAGTCATGAGAAGTGGCTACAAGGATCGTTAGGCAAGACATTAGTGCTGAACAATGGTGGGGAATGAGTAAGTGCCTCATTACAGCTTATGCTGTGAGCCAGAAAAGGTTGATTGGTATTTGTGCTAGCTCAAGTTTGGAGCAGTCATACTTCAGACCAGCAGGGGAAAGATAAGTGTGGCAGGGGACTCCCATCAACCCCTGTTCCTAAGAGGAAAAAGTGCTGAGAGAAGACTTCCCAGAGGCGAGTCTGCTGTGCTGTGGCTGAGTCTGGTGGTTTTGGGCGCCAGAGTGATTACAGGAAGCAGGGAAGTCTGCTGCAGGAGCTCAAGGCCAAAAGTAGTGGGAGGAGATCCCCGCCTACAGGGGAACACTAGAAGAATGTGGAGAGAAGCCCATTGAAGGAATAAGCTGGGCTGAGAAGCTTGTGAGCGCCAATGGAGTGAATTGGCTATCTGGACTCAGGTTGTGTAAGGACAGGGTATAAGGGGTGGCAGAGACTGCAGCACTAAACACCTGACAGTATGGTTTGTCGTCAACCCTATTTTTTGTACCCTTTCTTTTTTCCCCATCAAGGCACAGCAGGTGAGCAAAAAGAAAAGGAGACAACAGCAATTTGAGTGGCCAGGGACAGAGGGGAACCTGCTCCTAGTAACAATGTCTGCTCCTCCCCACCCCACTTTCCAGGCTTCTCCCCTACCCCTGGCCCCCTGCATAAGGAGTGCTTAAAGGCAGTTTCAGGTGTTAATATACAGACAATCCAGGTTTTAAGAACACCCCAAATCACCATGTAACAAAGCCCTAAGAAAATAGAAAAGCAAAAAGCCCATATCAGAACAGAATTCCACAGAACCTTCAGGGTTCATAGATCCATGGATTTTTTTAAGGTGCCATGATGATTTAGTTTCATCTCCTGCATAAGTTATCATGATCAGATTTTACCTCCAGCATAAATTTTCATCAAGTGGTTCTAGCAATGAACCCATAATGTTTTCCTGAGCCAGTGCATATCTTTATAAATGTTTAGTCTATAAGGTACCACTGTCCTGCCTTCTTGTGAGAAATATGTTTAGGTTAAACATCAAACATGTTTCACAAAATATTCTTCAAAAATACTTACAAGAATAAGAGGTACGTGACTGCCCTTAACCCTTCAGAAAATCATCTTTGATACCTTTTTCTGGGTTCCAAGATTCCAGCATAACCTTTAAATTGACTTTATGTATTTACGTTTTCTTACATCGTTTTTATTTTTCAGAGGTGGTGATGCTTTTTGGCTGTTTCTCTAAAGGCTCAGCACAGAGTACATACTGAAGGCAACAGAGCAATGTCTGTTTTCTCTGAGCATTCTCTGAGGTATTTTCAATTCATCCAGGGTTGCATTCTATTACCCCTATGTGCATTGACTGCTTAGGTAGAAGAGCTGGTACTATTCAAGGAATTGGAGCAGTAATCTGTTTCCCAAAATGATTGTGTTCTGTCCCTAATGACTCCATTCCCCTCTCTCTACCCCACTTATACATTTTCCTCTATTTTAGAGCTTCCCTTCCTCAAGATCTCCATGGGATGTCTATCCTGTTAACAATGGATACTGAACAAAACTCTTTTAAACTCTGAAGCTTACTGAAGCCAAGCTAATTGGATAGAAGATTGCAATTAGGCAATGAATGGTATTCCTCTTTTGCACTCCAGTCCTGTGCACTTCCAATCCTGTGATTCAGTTGAAATTATGTGTTAAAATGTTGAAGTTCACTATTACATAGCTTTATATTATTTATTTATTTGATTTCTATGCTGCTGTCCCCCAAAAGGTTCAGGGTGGCATACACTAGCCCCAAATACTGAACTCCTTAAACTGTCATTTAAGTTATTACTTAAAACAAAGTTCTCACTGATGCTATTTTGCCTGGCTAAGAGCTACCTGAGCCCGTGCCATCACTGTGCCCAATAAACATAGCACAAAAGAATTTGGGGGAAGGAAGGGAAGAGGGGAGACCTTGCTGATCGCAGAAAAGGCACCTGATCCTCAGCATGTACTACAGAACTGGTGTTTAGATCCATTCAGGAACACAATTTCAGTTCATACGTAGCCACTGAACCCTTTCTGTTACAAATTTCTCCCTTTTTCGGTTCTCTGTTCTATTGATTGTCCCCATTCAATGTTATAGGCTCTTTCTTTGAACTTAGGAAAGGGACCTCTGGTAATGTTGATAAACACAATAATGTATAAACATGAAACAAAGACCCCAAAACTGTTAGTGTTCCTACTACTGCTTCTCTTGAGTGAACATGAAATAATACAAAATTAGAGAGATTTTATTTTTGGCTGCATGTGTATCAATCTGTATGTAAAAGTACTGTTCTAAAATCAGCAAAAAGGTGCAATTTATCTAGAAGTTTAAAAAACTAGTTTGGAAAGTTTATTTAAATTCAGCAACAACATTTATGGATCAAGGGGTTTAAACAGTTACAAAGGATCACTTCTTAGAGAATTAAAATTAAATTAATTGAAAGGCTTCAGTGTCACTTGAGGAAGTGGAAAATCACACCTAATTAACTTGATTTGTAACCTTCTCCAGACTATATTTTTTCAGCATTTAATAGTTTGCAACTACAAAAACACCTTCACTTGGAAACAGAAAACTAACTAACAGTTCTGTTGCCATGGTTTCTATTAAAATCAGTTTTTCAGTGGTGGTGGCACTTCTAAAAAATAATATTGATGTGTCAAAACAACTCGCATTACATTACTAAATATTGCAAAGAATGATGCACATCAATCATATCACATATCAGAATGATTCAATGTATAAGTAGTAATGGCGGGTGTCTCCAGTCAAATAAAAATGCAGTGTATGAAATCTGTAACAGAAGCAATCTCTTTTAAATTTTGTGTCTTAATTTTGATTAAAAGCTAACAACAGTGATTCTTCCTAATGAAATGGGCACTGGCAGTTCAAGCAATCAAGATGACCTTGTCAACTTTAAATGGTCAGTGGGGTTCTCAGCGGAGCTAAGAAGGTAGCTCAAAACTGCCAGATGCTAACCAGTGAAGGCAATATGACTGTTTATTAATGTTTCAACAGAAATATTTCTTAGCCAAAACATCTTTCAGATACACAAGTTTCTTCTTAACCTAATTTTTTCATATCTAAAATTGGAAATGTCTTAAATTTGGCCTAATAAATAACTATATTATTCAGCATAATTAGCTCAAAATATTATCCAATTAATCCTTCAGGTGTCTTTGTCAGGCAATATATTTATAAATGAAAGCAGCCTAGACAGCCCATATACATATGAGCAGAACTGCTTGTTTAACTGATTATCAATATTGAATGAAGAATCAATTAGCAATTAGCATTAACTTTCTATTTTCACATGCAGATATCCAATTTCAGCAGAATAATGGAGTTATAAAAAAGATACCTGGTCTGGCACACATTTATATAAGAAGCCCTAAACATCACTGCATTTGAAATAGCAGGCTGTCATGCAGCATTTCTTATACTACCTAGGAAAGGTGAGATGAGAAATGCCTAGAGCTTTCCTGGCTGTATTTCATTATTTCCACTTCCAATCCTAGCTAAAAGCAGAAAGCAGACAAGTGACCTAATTTAAAAGGCAACTCTGAGTCCCAACTGATTGAATTTGTGAATTTAAAAACACAATTTTGCTGCTAGAAAATGTTTCACTACCTAGATTTAAAGACATGATGGAACCATTTTTGTCCTTTAGTCTGACATCCTCTATAGGGTACAGATTACAAACTTCATACCCTGATACCATTAATCTGTAGTTGACCTAGAGCATATACACATCACTGGCAACTCTGTAAGAGACATCCAATCTTGATTTAAATTTTTCAAGTGATGGAGAATCCTCTATTTCCATTGCAAGCTGTTCCAATGGTTAATTATACTCACTGGTAAAAAAAGTGCACCCCCTATTCCCAATTAGAGTTTCTGTTTCATCTTTGGCTTCCTACAGCTGGATTCTATGTTGTTTGTGGACTAGATTAAAGGTATAATTTCACTGTGTTGGTACTTACAGAATGTGATCAAATCGCTTATTAATCTTGCCTTGCAGAAGGAGCTAAATTTAGCTTAATTGTCTCTGTGGTAACAGGTGTGGGGAACAAGGGAGTTCTTTGACCTTGAATTTTTTCTGAACCTCCTCTATTGTTCATCTTTCATAAAATTTAGACATCAGACATAGACACCAAATTCCACTCTCTTCAACACTATGAATAAGCAAAATTGCCTCCCAGCTTCCATTTGATTCTCTTGTTTATACATCTAGGAATTATACTAGGTCTTTTAGGCCCCCTCTACACGTTACATCTATTACACAATTACCTGGTAAATTGCACAATTAATTTAGACTGGCTACATATGCAGATTATTAGGGCACTTTCAAAAGGTCCAACCAGCTATAAAATTATTGCTGGAAAATGTGTATTAACTTTATAGCTGGTTTTTATTCACCTTTAATTTGCATGTATAGTCTGTGCCCCCAAGGATGGGAGGCCTCAGCTGCTATGATCTCCCAGCCAGAGGATGCCCCACACAATGTGAGGGGCCTTGGATCACCATCTGAGGCTCTCCTGGGACCGGCAATAAGGTACAATAGGATCTGATTCTGGATCCCACAATCCATGATCCCTCTTGCCATGCACATGTGGTATGGCAGGAGCTGCATTTGTGTGTATCCTGTGTTAGATCCCCTTGCACCTTTACCAGTATATATAGAGGGGCTCTGAGCCACAGCAGCAGACTGAGATCTCACATTCAATAGGTTAGCCACCATGACCCCCCGGCCACATCCACTTGAGCATGTACATGCATTAGACTTTTGAGGTGCCACAAAATGCACCCCGTGCATGCAATTTGCTTCTCTGCACTGCACATTTGCAGCACAGAGCCAAATTTGGATACTGGGAAATCCCGGCATCAAAAAAAAAGTGCACAGAAAAAAAGTGGGGCGGTGCACGTGGCAGCAGCATGCACCACCTGAAACCAGAGCCTGGCTGGCCAGAGCCATGCTCTGGCTGCTGGCCAGGCTGCCCATGTTTGGACAACTGCTGCTGGAGTCCTGGGAGGCCCTGAGGATCCTACATAAGACTTCTGGTGCCAGCCCAGGTGCTGGCCCTTGCCGCCTCCCCCCTCCCCCCCCACGAGCATTTTCCCCCACGCTAACCCCACATGCAAGGATGTGTGCCAGGTTAAAAAGCAGTGGTATGAATCTGTGCCACTGCTTTTTTCCCTGCAGCAACTTCACACCCCTATTCATGGGGACGGGCCCCATATCCATTTCAGTGTCACCGCTTGTTGGAATAAAAGTTTCCATTCAAGAAGCATGCCTTCATTCTTTTTTCTTCAATGTATATGTTTGCATTTGGCATGTTTTGCACCACTGAATATACCTACTTTATCAAGAAATCGTGATTGTTCTGCATAAGTGATTTATATAATCTTGAGAACAGCCCTAAGGTCTGTACATATGACAAAAATAAGCAGATTCAGTTACTGAATTTTTAAATTTGATGAAGAAATGTTGAGTAATTGGTTCTTTGTATTTTTTTTTTATAAATTGGAAATTAGTGAAAACAGCCTCTCTTACCTAAGTGCCTGATTGTCATCTGCTTCAAAAAAAAAATTCCATACTTTGGACAGAAGCAGTAGTCTTATAGCTTGAAAGAAGCAATGTGTATATTTTTATTAAGTTTCCAAGACTTTTCCTCCGTTTGCAAACAAAACTACTCTCCTCATTTTTTAACTGTACTTAGCTTTGCACATCGTTGTCAATATCCTATTCATAGTACAGTAACTTATAGCAATTGGCCCAACATATTACACATACACAAATTTAATACTGCTTTGGGCCACAGGGTCTCAGTTTAATTGCTTTTCTCTTAGATACAATACATTTCATGAATATGCCTCAGAAGTCAAGACTATTTGAAATCAGTCCAACAGAGTATGCTGGCTTTGTTCAGTTTATGCCAAATGCAGAAAGTTTACTGCTATTTTTGCTAAAGACTTGTACAGCTTCTTTGTCTGAAGTATGAAATGACAAATAGAAAGAGTGCAATGTTAATCTTCATCTTTCCCTGGTTTCATGTATTCTTAGCTTTTATCATGCTTGGAGCTTTTCCAAAAGTCTCTCTTAGATGCTCTAAAACCAAGATGATTAATATAGCAATCCAAAGAGATAGTTGTGTCTTTTTCTATAACTTTCAGATGGAGAGTGGTCACATTTACCATGCTTTTCACCACACTTCTGAATAAATACTATCAACACATTTCAGTCATTTTCAATCATTCTAATATATTTTGTTAGTTTTGCTTCTAACCAAATCCAAGATACAAAATCACTGTTATAATGAAAGTGATATATTATGCTAGCTCCCAGAGGTCCTAGTTAGAATAGTAATTTCTTGTGATAGGCACTGAAAAAAGTACAGATAATCACTCAAGCCCTGCCCTGCCAATCAATTTCTTTGCCTGTGGGGACTTATTTCCTAGAAAATATTTCCAATAATTTCATTTCAGTTTAAATGCCACATGAAACAGGGCTTCCAAAACTCCCTTTAGGAGGCCATTCAAGAGCAGGGGTTTTCAACCTTTTTAAAGGCGTGTACCCCTTGTGGTGGCGACAGCCGGATGTGGAGCAGGGGGTGGTGGATCGTTACAGCGGCTGCCATGTGCAAGCTCCTTCCGCCCCCGACATCTGGCTGGCCGGGCGGTGCCTGTATAGCCCGCAGAGGGGAGCCACTGCCCTCGCCACCCCCCAGCCCTGCTCCTGGAAGGTGGCAGCGCAGGGTGGTGGGTGGCAGCGCTCTGTCCCCACCTGCCCATGCATACCCCCTAGCATTTTTCTGTGTACCTCCAGTTGACAACCCCAGTGTAGAGTAATTTCCATGTTTTATATTCACACCTTTAAGATATGTATAGCTTCACATCCAAGTCCTTTGTCTTTATTCAGAAACCATGTACAGTTATTTCCTCATAAATCATTCCAACACTTTCCTCTGCTGATCATTTTGTTCTTTTGTTTTGAACTCCCTCCAGTTTATCAATATCCTTCTTGTGGTTCTGAAACTGGAAGTATTACAGGTATTTTCACAGAGACACAATGTCTCCAATGTCCATGCTGTATATTCATCTCAAAAAATATCCAGAAAGGCTAGTACAAGAACTGGCAACCTGAGACTCACATCCACCTCAGTTCTAAGGCAATTAAAGAACAAAGCCATGGATGAAAAATAAGCAGCCTAAAAACACCACTTTTCAGGACTTAAGGATGCCCATTGTCATTCCATTTTTAACTAAAGCTGCTAAGAATAATTATGAGAATTAATGACATAATGCACCTCAAGGCAGTACCAGAAAAACTAGTTGAATAACCAATGAATAAATAATTTAAATGAATTTGGTGAGGGAAAAAATAAACTTTTCTAATGGTAAATTATGCTTCTTAAATTGCTTAGAATTCTTTCATATAATTAATGAAATGCAGATTAGAGAAGAACCAGCAAATAAAGTTTTAGCCTCCAGGCACATTTGATAAAATCTGTCAAAAAAGCAGTTAAAGAAATGTAGAAACCACAGGGTGAAAATAAAGTTATTTTAATAGATTTAAAAACAGCTAGAAAGATAGGAAGGTAAAAAAAAAAAGAGAAAAGAAATAAGCAACTGCTTTTTAGTTTGGGAATAAAGTAGTAATGGGTTATTCCAAGTGCTAAAACAAACAAACAAGGCAGTGTTGTTTTATATGTTAACCAGTTATTTTAAAGTTATAATAGCCAAGTGATCAAATTTGCCGAATAATACAAAACTTATTTGGGTCAGTAAAAGCTAGCAGGGCTGTGGGAGAGGAGGCAGAAGCCCCTCTCCCAACAGGTCCCGGGATCCTGCATGACGAGCCCCGATGCTCACTGCAGGACCCGGGACGAGCAGCCGGAGCCGGCGGGTGGGCGGGGCCTGGAAGCAGCGCGGGCTGCTCAAAAGGCAACTGGGGAGGCCCCCAGCTGCCCGCAGGGAGCGGAGGATGCTGCCGGCGAGGGACTGGCGGCGGAGCCGAGCGGACAGAGGCAGCACGCTGGCAGGGAGACAAACGGTGGAGCTGGCGCGGGGCAAGAGGTCCCAGCATCTGCCAGGGAAGCCCAGTGGGGAGAACCACGGGTCTGGGCTCAGGGAGCCGACGATGGCCGGAGGGGCACGGTGGGGAGAAGGAGGTCGTCCCCACAGTCTCGGGCGAAGACCAGGCTGCACTGGAGCGTTCAGGCCCTGTTGGGAACTGGGTGAAGAGGGAGGAGCAGGCGGCGACTGGCTCTGCCCAGAGCCTGGCAGGGAAAGGACAACTCCCACCAGGTGATGGGAACAGGAGTGATTAACTCCTAGCCTGCTGGTCCCTGGGAGAAGTAGCCGGAGGGACAGATGACAATTCCTTCTCCCATCCCAGGGTGGCAGAGGGGTCTTGGGGAGCCGGAGTCCCTCCTACTTCATCAGCAGATGCCCAACGTCTTCACCTTGAGCAAAGAACCTTCTAAGTTATCATTACCTCAGGCGGGGGTCATGTTTAGTTATCCGCGGGTTGGTCCAAAGACAAAGGATCAATTCAGGAGCGATTGACGGCTGAGCATACCTGACCCCACTCGGGGCAGGCCTGACAGGGGAGAAGAAATCATTCCAGGGAAGATTACAGGGAACAGAGCCCTCCTAGGCCGTGGAGGTGGTAAGAGTGGGGCAAAGGGGAGGTTTGGAGCCCCATGAAGAAAGACCAGGGCCACAACCTCTCTGGGACCACCTACAGGGAACTGCCTCCCCATCTATCAACATCGAAGTCATGGCAGGCGAGTAGGGGCAGCACTCAGAACCATCTAGGTGGCCCCAGGCCACCCTGATGTCGCTAGGGAAGAAGGCACCAACCAGAAAGGAGCCGAAGCCTTACAACACCTACCAGCGACAAGGGCCATTATGAAATCTGGAAGATCCTAATGAAAGGGAAGCTCAGCTAACAGGGGGCAATTGAAATTCAGTGAGGCTGAGGCAAGGTAACACACAATGAGTGAAATAATGATCAATCTTTATATTGGGGATCATTTATAAATAGGTTATAAAGAGCTCATAAATAATTAACAGATGTTCAATATGTCAGTAGCTTCTTTATAATCGGCTATAGCATGGGTGAATTTACAGCACATAAAATATCTTCTGTACTTATGCCATCTACCCATTCTTGATATTGGAGTACATCTACCAATAGATCATAAACAGTTAAATAATGTATTACCCCCCAAAATGGCCTCCCCTACCATCAGTAGCTGCCACAATATTCCTTTTACCTTTACTTGCAAAAGAAAGACAAATAGATTTTGTAGTATGCCATGAAAGAAATAAGTTTGGGCTGTTCCCGCCCACACACAAGTTGAGGGCTCCTCTTGGAGAATCTCCTGTTAACAGACCCCTTACCAAATAAATCTAGAACAGTGGCCACTTTAGATCATAGTTGTAACAGTATGTTGTAACTGTGCGGGCTGACTCCCGATCTCGCCTGGGTCGCCATGTGTGAG
>NW_005841846.1:4972319-4989964 GCF_000455745.1 Alligator sinensis | reverse complement strand
TCAGCTTTCCAGGCTCAGCTCCCTTTGATTTCTCGGTGGAGGACTCCAATAAACTCGGTTCCTTGACCCCGGAGTGAATCAGGCTCCGCGGGGTTCAGGAATTCATTCCCACAGAGCAGCTGTATCTCCGTGAGTGTTACTCGGTTCCCAGGTCCCCCGGAGCTGTTAAGACTCGGTGGGCTCGACAATTGGGTCCTTAGGATAGGGATACATCTGGGCTGCGATCGGCGACGGGGAGAGGCTAGAGGTTAGTTGCCTCGGAGTCGTTAAGGCTCCGAGGGGACGGTAAATAAGTCCCGCGGAGTTGTTGAAGCTCCGTGGGTTCGACAAATTAAACCTCTGTTGCCCTCTTAAGGAAAAAGCTGGGTTCGTATGGATCAGCAGCGCTTAGAGATCCTCACACTCCTTTCCCGAACTCCACGTGCTTTCTCTCTCTCTCCGATTTGGGCGGAAACCACCCAAGCCTTTTGTACGGCTAGCAAGCCAATAGCTAGCCACCACGTGTGCCTATATTAAGACTGGCCAATAATGTGGCGCGAATCCCAATACAAATGGCAGGGACTCCTTGCATCGCGCATTGCTATAATGCAAAAGAAATGCACTATGCAAAGAAAGCTACAGAACTGGCGGGAAAAGCTCCTGCACGCGGGTTCTCTGTTGCAGCAGAACACTCCACCGTGCAAAAGAGCTGCAATTTGGTGGGAACATGATTTAGCAATGCCGAAGCACACTCAAACAAAAAAACCCACAACTTTGGGTTGTGACAGTAAAGGGCAGAAAGCAAAGCTGAGGTGCAGCTTAAAGTGGGCGGTTGCTCATGATAGCTTATCTCTCTGATTCAGTTAGTCTATAAGGTACACCTCTATCTTGCCTTCTGCCTGACTTCAGACCAACATGGCTATCTAACTCTCTCTCCTACTCGTGGAAGCAAGGTTGGCAAGAGGGTAAATGATAGTAATGAATGGCAAATATGCTCTCCTGTTCATATAATCTTCACTGCATCATCTGATTGCTCTCTCAAACTATAAGCATTACTTCATCATATCCAGACAGAACAGCAGCCAGTCAGCCTTCACCTATGCTCCAACATTGACCAGACATCCATATAAGACTTCCTGTACTGTCTGACTCAGGATGCAAACAAGGTCCCATGAACGCTTACTTTAAGCTGCTTAAACCTAAACTGGGAGCACTGCATGCAGGCCTTTGCTGCTGCTGGTAGCAGCATGGGAAGCATGAAGTATGTCACTTGTGGAGAAAAAGGGAGCAGAGGCTGGTAGGATTGGGGTAGGAGGGGATGGTGAGTCTGGGGAGGGAGTTGGTGGGTCCACAGAAAGAGTTGCCCAGTCCAGGTGGGAGGGGGAAATCTAGGGGGCTAAAACTAGCCTTGTCGGGGCTGGGGGGTGTGGGCTCAGGGACAGCACAGCCATGGCTTTGAGTGGGTGGCTGGGTTTTCTCAGCCCTGGGGCTGTATTGTGAACACATATAGGTGTTCACTAGGCCAGTTAACCCATTTTAGATTGGGTTAACTCAGGTTGATCTAAAGTTAGTTCACCTCTGAGGTGAACTAGCCTTAGATCAGGTGTGCCATTTGTAGGGCAATTTAAGCCCTGTGAATATCTTTGTGCCCAGGCATTTAGATCAACATAAACTTGACTAGGTTGATGTAAGTGTAATGCTTGTATATACCTTCAGACACTAGTAAGATCTGATTGCACTGTCTGAGTCAGATGAGAGAGAGAGCGCTGCATGTCACACTGGAAGCACTAACCTTTGAACAGGAGGAGGAGCAGAGTGGAATCCTGTAAAAACCATGCAAGGGGTATATATAGGGTGACCATATGTCCAAGTTTAGCGGGGATAGTCCCGGATTTCAGAGGCTGGTCCTGGTCAGCTGTTGAGAATTATAATGAGTGTCCTGGAAATCCAGGGGCCTGGGGCAAAGTCTGGTGAGGAGTTGGAGCAGCATGGAGTGCATTGCAGGTGGGCAGGCAGGCACTTGGCCTCCCTGGCAGGCAGATCCATCCCCACTGACTTGTGAGAATATGGGGGAAGCGGGGCAGGCAGCAGGGCTATGTGAAATTTCACCAGGTGTTTCATTTTGATGCCGTTTCAACTCACTTTGATCTTGAAACAGCAAAATCTAAATGAAACAAAAGGCTTTGAAATAGCTTCAAAACAAAATGAGGGCACTCAAAACATTTACAAAATTTCGAAACATTTCAAGTTTTGAAGCTGGGCTTGCTTGCAGGGAAACAGAAAGTAAGGAGAAGGAGGGAGAAGGCGGGGGTGGGGAAGGACTGCTTTGATTTGGATGTGTAGCTGGCCAGTGACTGATCCTTCCCTGAGGTCTCTTCCAATCCCAGGGCTCTGGGGTAGGGAGAGAAAAACAGTTGTGCCTTAATACACATACACGGTCACATGTCACAAGTTTTACTTGTCAGCAGCTTGAGGTGCAATTTCCCAGATACCCCTAAACCTATCACCTTGAAACTTGGCAGGCTCTGTGGCTTTAGCAGGGGCTAACCCTGCCTCAGCTTTCACCCCCCTGCAGTTTTCACCCTGCTGTGCCTTAACACACACACACACACACACACACACACACACACACACACGACGTAAGTTTTGCTTTCAAGACTTTGAGGTGCTGTTTCCCAGATACTCCTGCACCTATTTCCTTGAAACTTGGCACACTTTATGGCCTCAGAAGGGGCTACCACCTCTGCAAGTTTCATCTGAATCAGGGATGAAATGACAGTTATAGACAGTTTTGTGCTTCCCCATTATAGCCTATGGGTGAAACATTGAAACAACGAAACAGTTGCGATGAAACAAAACGGAACAGCGGTTTCAAACTGAAATGAAACTTGAAACAAAACACTGTCCTGGTGAATCAGAAGTCAAAATGAAACGGTGTCATTTCACACAGCCCTAGTGGGCAGCATTCTGGATTTCCTGGATGATGTCCTGGATTTCCATGTGGTTGGCCTAAGTACCTCAAAGGTGAGCAGTTGCTTAAAGCAGGAATTTAAGCTCTTTTAACAAGTGTACTCCTTCTGTCTCAACGTTTCAGCTCATGTACCCCTTTATATTAAAATTATTTGGGGGGCGGCTGAGCATGTGTGGATTTGTGCATGCACCTCCCCCACCCCCCAGGCAGGTAAGTCTGTGAGAGAGGCGAAAGGGCCATGGGGGAGCAGATCAAGGCCCCTGTGGTGATGGAGGAAGCGGGGAACAGACAGAGGCAGGGGCTGGCGTGAATCAGGTCTGGGCAAGGCCAGGTCGTGGGACAATTAGAGCCTGGGCAGCTTTGTCCAGGGGCATGGAGGGGCTCTCACTGCTACGCATACCCCAATGGAGGCCCAGGGGGCACATGCCCCCCTGATCTGTTTGCAAGATGGAGGCAGCTGCTGCTGTGTGCTGGGCTTTGTGCACCGCTGCAGCTGCCCAAGGAGCAATGCAATGCCATGTGCATCCTGCCACCAGGTGGGCGGGCAGGGCATGCAGCAGCTGCAGTGGCAGCAGCCTCCACCCCACATACAAATCAGGGAGGTGCCCCCAGGGCCTCTGCTGCAGTGCACATAGCAGGGGTACGCATACCCCTGGGTGACAACCAGTTGCTTAAAGCATCCTCTAACCTAGGTGTGTTTCATGTCAGCATAATAGTTCTGATTGGAATATTTTCAGTAAAACATTTTTTCCAATGGGTAGAAAATGAAAAGAGGACAAAACTTTTTGCTGAAAGTACTTCTCTGTTTTGCAATCAGCTGAGAAAGGAATGAACAAAGGAAATATTCTATATGAATTATGTGCTTAAGGGAAAACTACATAAAGAGAATCCTTCCCCTACACATACACACAGACACAGAGGAAAAAGAGGGGCAGATTTTCTAAGATGGCTGTTCTATGTGTTGCTTTTTGCACTTTTACTTCTTTTATTATAGAAGCAGCCAGGAAAAAGATAAGAAACCTTCTGTTTACAATCTGCACTAATGACCTTAGTGCTAATCCTTGGACTAAGCAAAAGGAGGATGGCAACTTGACTGGGGATATAGACACAAAGCAATAGCCGAAATGCCACAGATACAAATGAACATCTAGCAGATGGGACCATTTCTGTAGCAACCAATATATGTTCTTTGGCAGAATGTGCAGCTCCAGAATCATAATTCCCAAGAAGCTTTATGTATTTTGCATATCACTGAATACTGATGAGATATTATTTAATGCTATTTACAGGAACTTTTACCTTAACTGTATTTCACACTCAATAAAAGTACTCCATAGCCCTCCTCTATCCTTCCAAGCAGAGTGTTTGCATTCTCATGGAGATTTTGCTTTGACATTTAGCAAAGCCTGTTTCTGCTTTTCCTTCAGCCCTGAGGAAGGGCACCTGGTGTCTGAAAGCTTGTCCAATAGCTCTCTTAACTATGCAGTTGGTCCAATAAAAGATATCACAAAAAATCCTTGCCATTTCCTAGATCATCACAACTATAACAATACTCGAACCCTACTACAAGGTACAGGTTTGACATTTTTGGCATATATAAATACTTCACTTCCTATGCGTTATGCTATAGGTAGCAAATGATCAGTTTATCTATATGGAAAATATCCTAATACTAATATTTTTAGTTTAATAAAAATATAGGTTTAGACTTTAAGTGTTTTATTCTGTCATAAATCTGCTTAGATGTGTGTGTATTATACAGATATTGCACATTATCAAAGTATTTTGTAATGTAACCTGTTTTGAGATATGCAGTACTGTCTTGAGAGCAGATACTTAAGATAAACTCAGCAGCTGAGGATTTACAGTAGAGTGCAAACTTGCTAAAAAGATTATTATGCAAATTATTCAGCTACTGGAAGAGTCAATTTCACCCTGTTCACTTCTGTGTGCGATTTGTCCTGTTACAACTGTGGTACTTGACCTACTTTTCAGCACTATCCCCTTGGTACTAACACACTGCTAGTCCCACAAAAATAATGAAAACGCTTCCCTTTTATAAACATGAGAAAACAAAAATTCCTTTTTAAAGAGACCACATTTATATACAAAGGTCAGATCTAAGGCATAGGGCACTAGCCTGGGATATGGGACTGAAATAGTGTGTGGGACCATTAGCAGTGTCCTAACCACTGAAATGCTGAGCCACTCTCTCCCTTCTTACATGGTCTAACTCTGCCATTAACTAGATTACCTGTTCTAGTGCACTTTGTCTTCCAACACCTCATGCAGGGACTGTCATAAGTTATCTAAGGTGATCTGCTTTGAAGTCCCTTCATCTGAACCCTTATTAGATGAGGGTTAATTTGCTGAGTGATCAGTCACTTTCAAAATGCTCTGCAGCCATGCACTTCTGTCATGACATGGGCGTAGAGCACTTTCAGGGAGCTGATCAAGCAACAAACGTCACTTCTGACAGTGCCCCTCCTGATAACACCTCTTCATTCTGCCTTCACAGCCTTCCTCCATCCCTCAACACAGTGTTTGGCATTTACACAGACTTTTCCCTCTGCTATTTAGCTTAGCCTGCATGTGCCTCTTTCTTAGAAATGAAAAAGGACATTTGATGCCCAAAAGCTTTTTAAACAGCTTTCTCAACTATACAGTTGGTCTAGTAAAAGATATCACAAAAAATCCTTCCCTCTCATGCTTCCTGGACCATCATGGGTACAACAAAACACTCCAGCCCTACTGAAAATACAAGATATGGATATCTGCAGCAGACAATAAGAGTATTAAATTAACATCACAAAAAAAGAGATATGCAACTCTTGAACGTTTCAATTTTTTTTATACATAAGCTTCTAAATGTGAGGGTACATGAAGCTCCACCACAGCTGGGAGATCACGGTAATATGATTAACCAATACTTTTTTTATCTTTAATTTGCCCCTCCTTCCTTGTCCGTGCATACTAAATTATACTTTTTAATTATAAATTAATATATTATCACAGGACTCCTGTTTCAGTCAGTGTACAGGATGGACAATGAATGCTTCATATTTTGTTTTCCCCTTTTTCAATATCTACTCCTGGGTCTACCTTATTGCACAGAGTAAAAAACCTACTCAGGGCCTGAAATTATTAATATTTAATGGGGATTTTACTACATTGCTCTGTATTTTAGTTTGAGAAATTTTAATATATTTATTTACACACAAGCCTTGGGTAATGAAAGGAGTAATATAATCCCTATTTGTGGAGTGAGGAACAAAGAAATTAAGATCAGAAAGATAAATTAATTTTGCATGCCTACTACCTACCACCTGCTTTTTTTCAGAATACTTAGTATGATACATTGCCCTTCATATGTACATAAAGACAGTTCCCTGGTTATAGCTGTAAGTAGGGTGACCTCCTGTCCCTAATTGGGCGGGACAGTCCTGGAATGGGAACCTCAATTCCTGGTCCCAGGCTGCAAGACTCCAGGACCGCATTTGTCCTGGATTTGCAGCATCATGCAGGGATCCACAGGAAACAGTGGGTTTCTCCTTGCAGGCTGGCAGCATTCCAGCCTGTAAGGGGCTGCTGGGAGAAGGACGCAGGGGGTGCCATGTGTATGCATGTGCCTGCACACGTGCATGTGGCCAGGAACACAGCTAGGCAGCCTGGAGATCAGCTTCCTGCAGCTAAGTCTATGGGAGGAAAGTGGTATGGGGGGGGGAAGGAGCAGATCAAGGCCCCCACAGTGAGGGAGGTAGTGGGGTGGGGGGGTGCTGCCTGACAGGGTGGAGAGGTAGTGGGGCAGGGTGATGCATGAGGCTGGGGGCTTGTCCAGGAGATGGGAGGCATGCGGGGGGAGGCACGTGCCCCCTCAGATTTATGCGTAGGGAAGGGGTAGACTCAGGGTACCCACTAAAAGCTCCCCAACCTGCTGCCCTGACCCCAGGGACCCTGTGCTGGCTGCACCACCATGGCAAGATACCCCTGCCCACCTGGCAGCAGCAGGGGTGGTGGCAGCAGCAGCAGCAGTGGCAGCATGGCATTCTGGGCCCTGCTGCTGCCAGGCAGGCAGGGAGCGCATGGCCGATGGGGCTTCTGGGGGAAAGGCAGCAGGGTGGGGAGCCCTGAGCCCACAGTAGGGATCCCACATCCTTCTCTGCCCTGCTTTGGCCATGTTGCTGCCAGTGCTAGTGGTGGCAGTGGTGGGGGGAGGGGGAAAGTGGGCATGTATCCTGCCTTCCCCTTTTGAAAAGGTGGTCACCCTAGCTGCAAGTACTCAGCACTCCTGTGAATTATACCTCAGTGTCTCAAGCCAGGCACCCATTATGCATGCTTACAACACACATATGTGGGCAACTCCAGTTCTGATATTATCCAACTTCTGCGTGCTTGACTTCACAATCTCAACGTTCTTTTAACATGAGTTTTTGTGTGTAATTTCTTTAGGGTAGGAGAGCAAGGGGGTCATAAATCTTTAAATAAAAGCAAACTGAAAAGGTCTCTCATGTGCCATCATACTGACATCTCTATCAGCAAACGAGGAACATTCAGATCCACCACCTGGACCTCTTACTTGAGCTAATAATGTAACTAGTAGCAACTGCATGTTGTTGGCCTCTAAGTGAATTTACAATGGAGAGGTAGGGAGAAGGGAGGGGCTCCCAGTACTGGCCTTCCTCTCCCATACCACTCAACTCTCAGGACAGAGAGGCAAGAGGGAGTAGATAAGTGCCAATTTCCCACCAAGTTCAGCTCTTTTCCTTCTTTACATACAAATCAATGTAGGGGGAGAACACGGGAAAGAGCCCCCCAGATCTCAGTTCAGACCCAGCTCTGGACCTGGCCTGGCTTGTATCAGACAAGAAAAATTGCATGGAAAGTTGGCTCAATCCCAGACTGGAGCATGCTCAGTGAAGACGGAACCTTCATGGAAGTTCAAAATTAAAAATTAAGAAATTGCTCCCAATGCCATATGAACTAGTTTTTCAAATACTTATAATGTAGCCAAATCTGGACAGGTTTTCACACTGATAGCAGAAGTCACTCCTAACGCAAATGCCACCTGCTGTCAAAATTGAAGTTCCTGCTTCAATCCACTTAGGCCCTAGATATTTTTAACAGAATTTTTAGCATGGGAGGGAAAATAACAAAGTATTTTGTTTGTTTCATCTTATTCTCAGTTATGCCTGAATTATTTGAGCTGAAGCATTCCAAAAACTTCAACCTAAATCAAGCATCAGGAATGGAAAATATCAACCCAAATTGTCCATTTTTAGCTAAGATGTTAATAAATCAGAACAAGAAGTTACACGAAGAAGCACTGGGCTAACTTATTGTTAGGTAATAACTACTAGTCTTACCTTCTATTATGATGGACATGGTCATATAATCTAAACAACCTTTTCTAAAAAGGGTTTTTTAATTTGTTTTTGTTTTTTTAATTAAGATGACCGTCATGGAAGTGTCTTAATGCACAGAACCTTAAAATTCTGCGCTCTTCATAATATAGGGTATGTTTTAATTTAAAATGGGAAATACTGTAATCCATTTATAGTTCAATTCCTCTGTGGCCCTCTTACAGCATCCTAAAGCAATTATAGAGCACAGCATTGTGTTCTCAAGCCATGTCTATTTGTTTGCTTTCACTATTAACTTTGCAGTGTGAAAGAGCATCTAAAAGTGTTTACTGACCTTCTGAACCAGAGATTTGTCTGCTGGGAATTGGGAAGGATTTTCCTAACTGTAGCAACAAATGCTACAGCATCTATATTTCTTCTTGCATGCAACACAGCAAGACAATGAACTGGTGGCCACTGAGTTTTGGGGGATGAAGTATGAGTATATAGAAGATAAAGCAAGTATAGTAAAAATAGGAAATTTGCTGTTGGATAAAATGAACTCCTGCACAATTCCACACCCAATTCCAAATAGTTTGTGCAAAAGCGTTTTCAAGGTACAGCTCCCCACAGAAATAACATGAACAGATTGCCTTAAGAAAAATCTGCTGTCTGTGAAGCAAAAGTAACATTTATGAACACTACACAGTACTGACATTCCTCTTTCTTCTGCATCATAGTACTGGCAGCATTAAGATGTGTGAGGTTTGCTTAAAAGAGCAAAAAACAGAATCTATGTCTCTAGATCACATTATAATGCATCCCTATCTCAAAGTACTTCCATTCTGGAGGTCATCATCACACCATAAAAAAAGTCACACACAGGAATTAGAGAAACATAATAGAAGTATGGTGAAAATTCTTAGAGCGCAATCTACCAAGACAACACAAACACTGCCAAACTGAGAAAAAATGATCAGTTGTACCATAATGAAAACATTTAAAATATCACTGAAGTATTTCAGTAAGTACCAAAGTGAACTAAAGCTTTTCCATTATGAAATTAAAATACAATTTTGTATGCAGTATGAAAATTCAGCAAGTCTGATCATGAAGTCAAGGTAGAAGTAATTAGAAACCCATGCTTTTTTTTTTTTTTTTAAACAGTAAAATACTCGTTGCGGTACCCATGCCAACAATTTAAAGCCACTAGGTTTTTAAGATATAGTTACATTATAAGCAAATTCTTGGTCTGCTATTTTACTTTTTTTTAATGCTCCCTCCTACAGAGCCATTCACTAGTCACATTTTCCCTCATTTCTTCTTATGCTAATTAAGAAGTAATTTTAAACAGGAGCTTTCTTCCTCACAGCCATTGTCTATCTCTACTTGAAATTCCAGAGATCATAACATTGCCTACAGGACATCACTATTATTACACTGGCAAAATACCGTGTGGCTGCAAACACACAATTATGATCAGATCAAGCAAAAGAGGCTAGGTTATGATTTCTTTTCAGATTTACATACATAATAACGGCACAGAGACCTAGCAAAATGACTTTAGATATACCATATTTACTTGGATATTAGACTAAGTTTCCCTCCTCCCCTCATCAGCTTGGGGAAAAGCCCCTTGTCTTATAATCACATACAAGGAAATCTCACTAAATAGTCATGAGTGGGGGCTAATTAGCACATGGATCATTTGTGGAAGTATCTGGAGTATACACACATACTGAGCAGTGCTGAATTGTGGAGTCACTGTGGCTTGAAATACTGTTGACTCTGGTGAGGCCTAGCCCCATGAACTATGTGATAAATCATGAGCCCTTGGCTTTGGACTAATATCATGCATAGTTTGTACTACATACGAGTAGATGCCAAAGTGCTCTTCAGAAGTGTGTTTATGGAATACCTGTGATAAAAACTTCTATCAGTTTAAAAAAAGGTAACATGCATCAATTCCCTTGCCTAGGTCCCTTCCAACCCTAACATCTATGAATTCTGGATAAACTAGGTATGTGGGTACTATATACAAATTGCTATAGCCATGCTTAATTTCAAGGTTATAGTTTTCAAATTTGCTCCTCACTTCTAGGCAAGTTTTTTTTTGGTAGATGGGATATCTTTCATTAGAGCATCTAAATAGTTGGAAAAAAAGGTTTTTTGCAAGCTTTGGGACACAAACACTCCTCTTCAGGCATTGGGAGCAGGGTCTTATAGTAAGGAGAGGGGGAGGGGCTGCCAAGGGAAAAAGTTGGAGGGAAGCAGAAAGCAAAGGGCCTGCTGACCCCCCTCCCCAGATTTATTTTCTCTGCTCTAGCTATGGGAGGGGGATACATTCAAGGCAAATCTCGAATAATAATTAGGTTATATACCTGGACAATAATAATAACTGTATGCATTTTCCATATATAGAATCTAATTATTAGGGGGTCATCTTATAGTCAAGAAAATACAGTATATACTCTATCTGGTCACAGATGTGTAATGTTCATGGTAACAGAAAATTACCTTCATTTCTATTATATAGCTGTCAATATTTTGCTTGTGGGGGAGGAGTAGGAGGAAGGAGAAGGGCAGGAAACATATGTGGCTGCAGCCTCATAGCAACACTGACAGCACCCAGCTGCCCTATCACACCTCTGCATTACATCATCTACTCATGGAGAAAACTAAAGTGTTCATTCTGGGAATAAAAAGTCTGTGTATAAGATTCCATAAGGAATTTTCCCAGCTAAAGTTGCTGATGTCATGTTGTAAGAGCAAAACACATCAATCCATTCAGTATAACAGTGACTTGAGTATTCACTACTTTTGATTGCAAAAAAATGACAAATCAAATTAGCAATAAAAATATATGCACATTTATGGTGCTGCTGAGAAGAGAGGCATCGATTACAGTAGTGCTGTCATATGCAAATTTTCATGTACCATTAACCTTTCAATTGGATATGAAGTAGTATGTGGGGTTATTATTACAAAACCATTAATTACCATTTTCATAAGACCATATAAGAAATAAGCCACTGATGCACCATAGAACAGGTTCAATCTTATTATTCAGCCCATAGCCACTCTGCTACAATTAAAGAATTGCCTGTTTTTCTATATGATTCCCAGAACTTGGGGGTTTGTAACTGAGAGCACAAAAGAAAATTTTCAGACATTGTAAGTTGGCATGTTTCATATGTATGTCGTTTTTAAAAGACATCATCAATACATTGATAAAAAGAAATGCAGAGGATCTTAATTACTTTGAAAATATTGAAATGAGCATCGACACATCACTGTACCTCTAAAATGCCTATGAGTTTTGCTTGAAGATATTTCTGCCTCACGAGGTTTAAGGGAGAAAGGTACTAATATGTCAATGTGTTTCAATCTGTGTCAGTCACCTTCATCAATATAGAAGTTAGAGTCCGCATAAGAGCCTAAAGAATCTTTCCTTTCCTCCTAACACTTGTCTGACGAGTCCTTGTAATGAGGTTTGGTGAAGGCAACTGGGTTAGAAACTGCTTGTTCAGCGTATGTATATTGAGTAATACAAATCATCCCTCTTCACTGGAGAAAACTGATTCTCTCACCAATAATTCAAATAAAATTGGAAAATAACAACTCTTACCATATGCTTCAAAACAGACTAAATTCTCAGAAGAAAATTCAACTAATTAGCAGAAGCAGCCACAGGGAACATATATGTTTCCTGGCAACAATTTCTTCCACAAGTCTTCAGGGTTTATTCTTTCTATCCCAACTGATCTAGTCTGAAAAGAACCATGTTCTTTAGTCGGTGCTTTATTTACAATGAGCTGTTTCTATGCAGCTGAAGTGTTCTCTCAGATCTACACACAAGGCTCCTATTTACTTTGTGAATTGACTTTGGGCGTATGTATCCAAGAACAGTATTTGACCCGCAGCTTGCAACAAAGCACAGCTGCCAAATTTAGTGCTGATTCATGCCTAATGTGTTATGTAAATAATTTAATGAGCTATTAGCATATTTGCAAATCTCTCTCTTATAACTACATATTTCAGGTTACAAAGAATTCTGTCCTGACTTCTGAGCTGCTAGAAACTTTTCTCTTGCTAATGTTAATGCAATATTGTCCATTATTACTCTTCTGCTATAGCAGGTTGGATTTTTTTTCTCATGGCAAACTTCAATATATCTTACAATAATTAAAAATCCCAACCTCATTGTGGTACACATTCAGAAATCAAACTGGTTTTCAACTAGACATATTCAGTATTCCATAAGCACACAAAAGATTAAATATTTTCAAGAAAAAAATGACACTTTTCACAAAAATTCTTGTTTTGACCAACACTTGGCTTTGACTGAAAGCATTTGCCCAGCAGTACAGGATACATTTTCTTCTCAAGTCTTATTGGCAATAGATTACATACATCATTTGCATGTCAATTTATTTTGGCAAGCTTGATTTAGTATTCTCTATACTATCAGATGTTAAGAGTCCACCCAAAAAACAGCCAAGTGTAGTTAAAATACATCAGTTTCTGTAGCCAACAGCTTACAAAAGGAACAATTGAATACATATCATATCCAGCTACCTTTGAACAGACAAGTAATCACTTACTGCTAGGTCTGCCTTCAGCTCAAATCCAAAACTTGTGCTTCTTGATCTTCAGAAAGGTATCTTAACCTCTCTGCCACTGCACCCAATAACTAGCAGATGTCTACAAGCCATCAACCCATTATACTTTCATTGTGCCAGTCTCATATCTATTGCTATGAACACTATGATTTTTGTTGAAACTGCATATTACAATTTCAGTTATGGACATTCCCTCATTATATAAAACTCATGGAAGGTGGGATATTGTAAGCAGTTATACCTTCTAGTGTTATGCATTTGTTTCACATACAGCCAGGTTTATGATTAATATGCTCCAGTTTACATACTCTTTGCAGGGAAATTACTGATTTTTTTGGCAACATGCAGGCAGGTTTTAATTTAGAATGGTCTTGCTATGCTGAAATCAGTCCTATCTGAACAAAATGGCGCATGTTACAGCAAATCAAAATTCAACATTCCATTTTTAGATTGAGGGAAATAAAGGGTTTCTGAAAAAGTTGATACATACCAGTGTTAAATTAAATTCAACAGTGCCTCAAGGAAAACAAGAAGTATGACACAGGTAATGTGTTTGGTATGGTTAAGGGCTTGCAGACCAAGCCCTACGAGGAGAGACTAGAGAACCTGGACCTTTTCAGCCTCCGCAAGAGAAGGTTGAGAGGCGACCTTGTGGCTGCCTATAAGTTCATCACGGGGGCACAGAAGGGAATTGGTGAGGTTTTATTCACCAAGGCGCCCCCGGGGGTTACAAGAAATAATGGCCACAAGCTAGCAGAGAGCAGACTTGGATTGCACATTAGGAAGAACTTCTTCACAGTTCGAGTGGCCAAGGTCTGGAACGGGCTCCCAAGGGAGGTGGTGCTCTCCCCTACCCTGGGGGTCTTCAAGAGGAGGTTAGATAGGCATCTAGCTGGGGTCATCTAGACCCAGCACTCTTCCCTGCCTATGCAGGGGGTCGGACTCAATGATCTATTGAGGTCCCTTCCGACCCTAACATCTATGAATCTATGAATGTCATTTAATGCACAGAATGCAAAAATATGCAATTACTTGCCTTGTGATTAAAATAATGTGGGTAAAACTAGGAAGAAAAGACAGATTAAATTATGAATATGGGAAGATTAGTGCTATAGCTGAATGTTTCCATGGATTCTAATGGGATAACATTTCTAAGTGAAGAGTAGCATATAGCTGAATACATCCAGTAATAAGAATAAAAATGTATTAGTGGGTAAAGATCTAAAAAAAAGCCATAATTATGAGAAAAATCAAATAGCTGTTTAGTCATATGCATTATCAGGGCTAGAGCTACTTGAGAACCTTCCAGAAAATGGTTTCTTGTTAGAAAGAAGGAAATATAACAGAATCAAAATGCTTTGCAGAAACATTTTAATTTTGATGAACCACCACTAAAACCTAGTTTCCTGCTCGCTAGCTCAGCCGGTTGTTGGGGCTTCTAGGATCCATGGCTCTGAGGCATCCCTTATGCCAACTGCATCTAAATATGAACTTCTAGGTCCTCAGATGTCCCCCTGGGAGCCTGAGAGCTCTGGAAACCCTGGGGACCCAGCTTAATTAAGGGCTTGTGGAGCTTCTAGGGACCACCAAGAAATCCCCTCAGAAGCCAGGAGGTGAGCATGACTGTTGAGGCTCATGAATATTACATTACAAGATATATTATATGCTACTAATGAAAGACTAAGTAATCCTGTACCAAGGCTGCAATAATAAGTTTATTGCTATTTATAAAGTGACAACAATTTGCTCGGCTGTGTATAGTACTAAGTAGGCCTGTGTGAATAGGCAGTTATTTGATTAGGCTTCGGATCCGGCCGCTTCAGATGCCAGCGATCTGATCTGGAGCTCCAAGTTTCAAGAAGAGCGGCGCAGCGGTTTGGGGGAAACTGAACCCTAAATTCTTGAAAGCAAAACTCATGTCACGTGTACATGTTACACCACAAGGGGGTGAAAACTGCAGGGGTCGTCACCCCTGCTGAGGCCACAAAGTCTGCCAAGTTTCAAGGTGATAGGTGCAGGGGCTTCTGGCTTCTGGGACCCTGCACCTCTGGCTGCTAACAGGCAAAACTCGTGACATGGGTGACACTGCATGCGTTAAGGCACAGCAGGGGAAAAACGGCAGGCCTGCTAGCCACTGCTGAGGCCACGAAACCTGCCAGCTGTCAAGGAGATAGGTGCAGGGGGGTTCTGGGGCCCTGCACTTCTGGCTGCTGACAGGCAAAACTCATGACATGGGTGCTTGTGCAACTGACAGTTTCTGTTTTGGGGCAGTTGGTTGTATTGATTCTTTCCTCTCCTTAGTCTGTGGTTTTGTAGGTGTTAATCATTGCTAATTAACTCATTAAATTAGCTAGCAACTGTGTATTGAGCTAGTCCCTGAGTGAATCATGATTGATTGGTAACTGGTAACACAGTAGTTTAGCAGCCAGGCCTGCAGTAGTCCCCCCCGCCCCCCAAGACAGACACAATTGCAGTAGCACCCATGTCATGAGTTTTGCCTGTCAGCAGCTAGAGGCTCAGGGCCCCAGAACCCCCCTGCACCTATCTCCTTGACATTGACAGCTGGCAGGCTTCATAGCCTAGCAGTTTTCACCCTGCTGTGCCTTAACACACATAGTGTCACCCATGTCATGAGTTTTGCTTGTCCGCAGCTTGAGGTGCCATTCCCCCCAAACCCCTGCACCTATATCCTTGAAATGTGGCAGGCTGTGTGGCCTCAGCAGGGGCCACCATCCCTGGAGTTTTCACCGCCCTGTGACATAACACATACGTGACAGGAGTTTTGCTTTCAAGAATTTGGGGTGAAGTTCCCCCCAAGGCCCTGCACCGCTCTCCTTGAAGCTTGGCAGACTTCATGCTCTCAGCAGAGGCTACCATCCCTGCAAGTTTCATCCAAATCAGACAAAAAACAACAAAGTTATAGATATTTCATTGATTCACCATTATACCCTATGGCCGGATCTCCGAAGCGGCTCCAAAGCTTTTCCGAGGTGGTTCAGAAACTCCAAACTGCTTTGGAAAGCCTAAAGAAGCCATTGCTTCAATCCAGACATGCTGCTTCGGTGTCCAAAGCGTCCGAATCTTCTCTGGATCCGAAGTGCGGTCCAAAGCCTCACACAGCGCTAGTACTAAGCCTTTGCTTAGTTAGGTTCCCCATTTTTGATCACACTACTTTAGCAGAAGTGCCAGCTCAAAACAATTTCTGTTACTGACAAACTGAAAACTTTTTTTTGACAACCAAACCTTTTTTGTTGACATGTCTCTGCTGATGTATTTTTAACATGATGCAAATGAACCTTTCTGCAAGGTTTTGGACAAGGACTGGGTTCAAATTTAGGGGGTTAACACCAAACAGAGTAAAAATATTTGGCTATCAGTAAAAAGTCTGCAGAGGGTTAATAACAAAAATTCTTGCATTGGCAGCCCTACTTGACTGCAACAGTGGTTTGATGCCATGCTCACCCCCCCCCCCCCAGGAGTCCCCTATTCATTCCCAGACCTTGATATCCCTCAGCTGCATCCCACACCATACTGCCCCCCAGCCACCCTCCACTATTTTCCCTACGCATCCAAGCATAGACCCGTAAAAAAGGACCACTGTCTATATACCTGTGAGATGAGTAGTGTTACAGGGAAAGGGGTGAAGCTGCAGCATCATTAAGAGCACATGGCTTGGGAGGGGAGTCAGGGAACTACAGAGTCTGGTGAGCCACAAAGCCTGGAAAAGAGCCCCCCTTCAGGATGCCGTGCTCCTGCTCTGATATCAGGTGGCACTGCACTGTGCCATCTGTTCAACACTGGTCTCCAGCTTCCTTCTGACCAGGAGCTTATTTGAAGCTCCAGGGGCTTCCTGTTTTCATGGATAGCACATTTTCTTACAGATTTTACTGACAGGCATTTTTTGGCTTGCTTTTTAAGGAATGTCCATAAATTTATGGACAGTTGGCAACCCTGAGGTTAGCCTACCATAATTATAGCTACCTCAAGCAGCCTTAGCCTCATTATACAGAATACTGTTCTCTTTTGCCAACCTAGGCCTCATCTTCACCAAGGAACAACAGTGTGTTCTTAACCAATTTCTGCTAGGTTAAGGTTTAATTTAATCTCTACCTGAAAACCAATTTTCTTACTGCTAAGATATTCTAAAAGTATAAACTGTCTTATTTTTGCAAGGATTTTACCTTGCATTAGCTAGCACTGGAACTGTTCCCCCACCAGATAATTATATTCTCTCTTTCAGTCACCTAAATATATGTAAAAAAATTTTTCATGCATGTTTAACAGCAAAAATAAGAAGTCACACCGATGTTAATACTTTACCTTCTCACAGAAAATTCAATTATAAAAAAATACATCATGATCAATTCACAAAGACAATGTACCAATTACTAATTACTTTTCAAACACAAAAGAAAGCACAATCTGTACTTTCTACACAACAAACCACTGTACCTGTAATTGTACTCTGAAGCCTTTAGTAACAGCAAAAATAAGAAGTCACACCGATGTTAATACTTTACCTTCTCACAGAAAATTCAATTATAAAAAAATACATCATGATCAATTCACAAAGACAATGTACCAATTACTAATTACTTTTCAAACACAAAAGAAAGCACAATCTGTACTTTCTACACAACAAACCACTGTACCTGTAATTGTACTCTGAAGCCTTTAGAAATATTTTAATGCTAACCGTTGCCATGAAAAAGCCATCTTAACAGGGATGGCCTA
>NW_005841846.1:4961517-4972309 GCF_000455745.1 Alligator sinensis | reverse complement strand
CAGCTTCTAAGATACTTTTCCTTAGTTAAGACAATGATTTTTTTGGCTTCCCCTCTGCATGCCTTTAGTTCTCTTTAACATATACAGCAATTATGAAAGTATGCACATGCATGCAATAGAAAAGATTTCCCAAATCACCTGACTGCAGTGTTCATCATGAACTTTTCCATGGCAAAATTCTATATAAGTACAGATTTTCACCTTTTTGTGAATGAACTACTTTCTTTTATAATTTGTAATTGGGGAATAAAATCAGCCCTAAAGGAGCAAATCTGAACCCAATCATCTGCTGAACAAACTAATATCTGAAAAATTGCATATGCATGTGTAGTTAATAAATCCATACCTGAAAAAGGTTAGTCACAAACAATATGTGTTTCAATTTAATCAGTTCTAGTATAATTTATTATTAACATTACATATTAAACTGTTTATGTACCACATACTACTTATTTATTTTCTAGATAGATAAAGTTACATGCAACTTTGCAAGTAAATCCATACACTTTATCTATTTCTTTTCGGTTTGCTGAAGCTTTCACTGTTCTCTGTTATAACAAGGCTAGCTGATTTCTGTATCTTGCTTTGCGCACCTAGACAGTATGAAAGTCTAGATCCATAAAACTGAAAATGTTCAACTACTGATTGTTTATTATAATATACTGAGATAATACCATCAAACTAGAAAAAAAATCATTTCATTCTATTCACAGCACCTAACATGGGATCTATGTACATAAGTCCACTACAAGAGAATTTAATGAATTATGACCTAGTATCCAATTGGTTAATTAATCTTAAAATAAATAAAGATTTCCTAGAGTAATACCTTCCCAAGCATCTCCTAACTTATATATCATTAGGCCCTAAATCACATGTCTAGTCAGTCTTCGTAAGAAAAAGCCTGGTTAAACAGGTATGTTCATCCCATCCTCTACAGAAATTAAGACATTTTAAAAAATACTCTCCCTTAACATATTTATACAAAATAATTTTAGTTATAAAAATGAAACAACTCCCTACCAAATATAGGCTAAAAATGTAGATAAAAGGATATATTCTTAAGGAACACAGGACTGGAAAGGGCCTCCTAGTCCACTGTGTTTGCAGGGTTTATAAGAACATTCACTTCATCAAAACATGGCAAAAAGTGCCCATTCACGTTCCTGACCATCAGGAGAACTGCAGAACCTATACTGTTGATGCTCCACAGCATCATCTCTGGAAGTTCTCAAGGAAAGCCAAGTGCAGAGGAAAAGGCTCAAAGCCACACCGACCACAGACTCCCTGTCACTTTGTCCTGGGAGTGTAGAGCCACAGCATACTTTTTACAGGTTCCACTGCCAAAAAAGCCAGGAGTCAAAGCCAGAATTTTAGACAAGCAAGAAATCAAGGAACTGTCAAGTGCAAGCACCATACTCTTTGCCCAGACAGCCTGCTGCTACCTGGGGCAAGCTTTTAAAGGGTGGAGTGGGTTGGCTCTGTTTTCCACAGCCTTAGGGCATTGCCCTGTTAGGGACAGCTGCCCAGGGCATAGGTCTGAGTTCATTACAGGTATAGCCTGGCTTGTAAATAATACCAGAGATACTAACTCGACAGAAATGGCTATGTCTGCCATCACAGAAGGGTCTAGAAGGTGGATTCCTGCCCTGTTCACTGGATAGGAAGGACTTTATCTTGTCTACAAAGAAAGAAAAGGGTAAGCAGTGCAGACCAGTCCAACTGCATGGTGATCTGTGAGACTGACTCTCCCTTCCTGGGGCAAGTGGATTTTGACATGAGCCATGGAGATATGGTGTGGGCAAGGTGTACAGTCTTCTGGAGGACCATACTATCACCTATGGTACTTGGTGTGACTGGATGGGTGTTGCACATGGTGCTGGAAATTGTTGTGTTGCCAAGAAGTTGCTTTTGTAAAGAGTTTGTTTCTTTGCAGATCTGCCATATTTTTCTGTGAAAAAAGTGTTTGAATGGCTGTATGCAAGATTTTCACTGTGCTGATAGGGTATATTTCTCAGTAGAAATGTAATGTGTTCATGGCCTTCCAGCAAAATTTCTTGGTATAAACTGTAAGTGTATGATTTGGCATGTTTTTACTATTAGATTTCATGCCATTTCTTTTACTGGTCATATAATTCTTCCTGTATAACCCCATCATCCTCTGTATTGGCAGTGCCTCCCAACTTCGTGTCATCTGCAAATTTCATAAGTATACATCTTATTCTTACACCAAGATCGCTAATGACATTTTTTTTTTTTTTTTTTGTTGAACAGAATGGGTCCAAAGACTGTTCTCTGAAGAGAAATATTTAATAGACTCTTTTTAATCTGTTAATTTCTGCTTCTGCTTTATAGTGACTCTTTTAGCCATCTCTTTATGTACCTCACAATTAGAGTATTAATCTACTTTCTTCCAATTTAGTGAATAATTCCCCTTGAGGCACAGTATCAAATGCTTCTCTAGAAAGTGAGTCATGTCAGAATATTAGGTTAGTCTGACATGAGATACTTTAGATAAAACTATGTTATGTTTTGTCCCGTTTTCTGTTTACTTCTAGATACTTGATTATTCTTTCATTCAATATTATACAAAGTCTTCGAACAGATATTGAAATTGAACTAATCAACCTGAAATTGGCTCGATCAGTTTTTCCAATATTTCCAATTTATTTTAGGCCATATCTAGATTACCATTGGTTGCCGCCTCATCCTCTAAATGACCTCACTTCTTCCCACCTAGTTCTCTTTTTATTCATATAACTGAAGAACCCTTTATTTTAGCTTTCTTTGCAAGGTCAAAGCCTTAGCTGAACCAGACCTTTCTCACTTAATTCTGCACTTTCTGATCTCTGAAAGTGATAGCTTTTTACCAATCATGAATTTTTTTCCATTCCTTGTAGACCCTCTGCTTACTCTTAACATCCTTTGCAAGATGATTATTCAACCAAGTAAGTTTAAAGCATTCTTTACTAATTTTTCTTCTTTCTTAGGATGCAAGCTGTAGACAGTATTTGCATTTATTTAATATAATTCCATGACTCTTCTGCATGTAAGTCTTGGGATCCCTAATTTAATCTACCTCCCTAACTGATTCCCGTTGTTTCTTAAAGTTCACTCTTCTGGTGCCCAAAACCCTAGTTCTAGACCTATTCTTTTCTATCCTGCAATTTAGGTTGAACTGAATCAAGCAGTGATTGCTCAACCTTATATTTCTACAATCTAGTGTTCTAAAACAGTGTTTCTCAACCTATGGTACGCGTACCCCTGGGGGTACACGAGACACAGGCAGGGGGTACACGGGTGCTGCATTTTGGTCTTTGCCCGTTCAGCCTGGAAATTCCAACTGCGGCCCCTCCTGCCGTGTCTGGTGTGCTGGGGCTTTCACTCCCCAGTGTCAGGGTGCCGGGGGATAGGGAGGGAGGCCCTGTGCAGGCTGCTTTGCCCCGGGCCGTGGTGGAAAAAGTGGGACTCAGCTTGTGGTGGCAAAAAATGGAAGCGTCACAGTGGGACTTCAGGTTTCGCTTTTGCTGTGTCAAACGGTGGGAGGTACGTAAGGTACCAAAGGTTGAGAACCACTGTTCTAAAACATGGTCACTATTTACTAAAATGTAATCTAAAATAGTGTTACTTCTCATTAGTTCAGGAACCATTTGAAAAAGAGAAACTTATTATCTCATCCAAGAATATCTGTGGCCTACCATTATTGGGTGCCCTTGTTTCACTTAAGGAAACTGAAAGGCTCCCATAATTAAATAATTTCTACTCTTATGCAATTCATCCATGAGCTTAGAGCAGGAGTGGGCAATTATTTGGGCCTGAGGGCCACTTGGAGAATTTTGGTGAGCTGTTGTGGGCTGAATCAGTCCCCCCTCCCCCCCGCCCCCCGACCCATGATCACTCACCAAAACACCCTAAGTGGCTCTGCCCTGTGTCCCACCCCTATGTTGTCACTGCCTGGTGATCCTGGTCCTGGCTCCGGGGTCTCCATGGAGACTGGCCCGAGACCCATGCAGGCAGGGTAGTCAGCTGGGCAGATGGGATGGGACCATGGGCAGGCAGGGAGCAGCATCTGGATGGGCAGGTGGGGCTGGAATCATGGGGCAGTGACAATGCGGGGCTGGGTCTGCAGAACTGGCACTCATCACAGGGATGAGAAGGAGCAGACCGTGGCTCTGCCCCAGCCCCCAGCCATGAGGTGTCACTGCCCTGTGATCACAGCCCTGCCCCCCTCCCACCCATCCTGCTTTTGGATGCCTCTTCCTCCACCTGTGGCCCCATCCCATCTACCTAGCTGAGACCTGCTCCATCCAGTGCTCCTGGTGGTGGGAGTGGGGCGGATGAGCTGGGGTGCCCAGGCTGTGGGGCAAGGGCCGGTGACTACCAAAAAGTGGAGTCTGGCCACTGACCAGCCATGCTGCATCCCTGGGGGTGGTAGGATCGGTTTCACATGCCACAGCCCAGGCTGACCTTAGACCTGGGCCAAGTGAGACTGATGGACCTGCTGTGGGCTGGATAAAACCACATGGTTTTATCCATCCCACCCAAGCCATATTTTGCCCACCCATGGCTTAGAAAGATCTCTTTTCATATCCAAGTCTGAGGCTGAGACTGGAAATCCATAACAGACCTCCAAAACAGTCCTATGAAACCCTATTTACTATTACAGTATTTACTGTGACTCTCTCCCCAACACATTATGTTTTGTCAATGCCATCACATTTCATTTCATTACAATCTTCTACTTTACTGATACTTGATACTGGCCCACTACACTTATCCTAATTTCCAGCATTCCCAAACAGCTAATTTTCTTTCATGCTTGTATTCCATTCATGACTACTATTCTAGCAGGTTTCTGGTACTACAATATCCAGTTTTACATCCCACACTAGGAATTTTAGTTCCTCCATTTCAGTTCCCAGATCCTCTAGGCTCCTTGTATTGGTGTAGCAACATTTCAGTTGTTTCTGCCTGGCCTTATCCAAGTTACTAGTTGAAATACTTTTAGTCAATTTATTGATGGAAATACCTGCCTGGCTTCCATTTTCAATGTTGGAACTAGCCACTTCCTTTTCACTCCCTAATATACCTTTTTAAATGTCCACAACATCATGTAGATTATTCCCTTCCCGCTTTCTAATTATTCTTCATTCGGAAAGTCTCCCAAATTTTTCCCCTCACTTTTCCAATTTAAGTCTCTTTTTATTAATCATACCAACTTTGATACCAAAATGTTATTTCCCTGCTTACTCAAGATCAGCTCATCCCTTTAGATGAACAATTGTTAATTGGAACCATAACTATCCAATCATTCTCTAGCATATCTTAAGCTCTCCACTGCTTTAATTCAATTGAAGTGAATTGGCCCTGTGTGTTTTGAATTGCAAGTCATTTAAATTGATTTTGGTAAAACAAATATAAAGTGTAAATTGTTAAAATACCTAGAAACGTGTAATGTCTACCAGTGTGATGAACCTTTTTAATATGATTGTGATTAAAATGTTTGTATGTGCCAATAAGTAAAATGCAATTATCTCCTGTTCCAATTATGAGAGAGAAAGTGAGGCATTTGGTGTCCTATTACTGCATTACAACTTACTTACCTTCAATGATGGCAACTGAACTTCTTTTTCATAAAATGTGCGTGTGCCATGGGTGCAGAAGGACAGGCATGAAGTAACTTCATCTGTTTGGATACTTCCTATTCTACCACTCACTAAATCAAAAGGCAATAATTAGAAAAAATGCAAATAAACATGGCTGATTTCAACAGGTGAGTCAGCTGTTTCTTGTACTTTAAGCAGAAAAGATACAATATCTTCACCTCACTAGTATAAGCCATGAGTAGTCATATTTAAAATCTTGTAAGCATAAGGGAAAATTATATCCTAAATTCTCCATTTTTAATCAGGTAAAAAGGATAATTCATCCAAATATAGACATTATGTGGACTTTCTAAATTCACGAATGTTCATAGTTAATGCATTAATAATCTACAGATTATCTTTGATTTCACTTTGCTTTCCTTTGGCTAAAAAGGGTACCAAAATTCTATCACTACCATTTTCTTTCACTAAAACTAGGAAAAGAGACTTAGGGTCAGATCCTGTTCTGCCTAGTAGATATTCCAGAAGTACATGATAGGCTCAGGACAGTGATGCTATTTAACTGTGGAAGACGCATATAGTTGTTCTCTCAATCCAGCCTTCAGCTAATCCTATCATATCCAGCTCTTCAGAGGGGGGTATCTACCTTACAGACAGCAGCATCAGTGGTGGTAGCAGCAGTGCCTGTCTTTTGCCCAACCTAGAGCAGGGGGCAGCAACCTATAGCCAGCCTTTGGAGCCATTTGATCTAGCCTGTGGGCATGGGGCTTCAGTGACATTTGGCAGAGCAAGGGGTTGGTTTTTTCCCTGTCCTGCTGCTGGGAAAGGCAGTGGTAGCGACCAGTTTCCAACACCCACCCCTCTGCAAGCCCGTGGCCCAAATTGGGTCTATCTGGCCCAGAGCCTTAAACAGTTGCAGGCTGCTGGTCTACAGGTTAGGGCACCTGTCCATGAAATGGAAGACCAATGCTCCAAGTCCTCTTCAGCCTCAGGGGGATTGAGCCCAGATCTCTTACTTCCCAAGAGATTGTTCTTAAATTGTAGGCTGTGGAACAAGCAGGCCTAATAGCATACTCCCCACTCCATGATGAAAGTAGGCCCATGGACATCCAAAAGTAAATGAGTCATGTGCTCAGAAGGAGCACAAACCAAAAAGAGCCCAGTAATGTGGGCACTGTCCTTAGAGGGACAGAAAAAGCTTCCCCCCGTGTCCATAACCAAGGTTGTCTCCCACTCAGGCAGAGCTATCTCCATTGTTGTAGTAAAATCTAGGGATCTTATCCAAGATTAAAATTGAGATGTACAAGGAATCTACGTCCCTTAGCAGCCTTGTGGTTGTTTCATGGCATGGAACAGAATTGACTTTAATGATTTAGACACAAATGTGTCTCTTAGATCTCTTAAGGCGTGTTCAGACACACATGAATATTTGATTCTCTGGAGACAGATAGTGGTGGCAAACCTTGCGCTGCTGCCACCTGTCCTCAGGGAATGCCCATGCTATGCATGCTTTGGCTCAGGGCAGGGGAGGCTGGGGCCAGCACTGGGCTGGCCCCAGCAGCCTTACCTGGGGCCCTGGGGCCCTCCTAAGGCTGCAGCCATGGTGATTCTGCTGCACGTAGCCTGGCCGGCAGCCGTAGCACAGCTCCAAGCAGCCTAGCTCAGCTTTTTAGCAATGCACATTGGCCAAGCATGCATTGCACTGGGTTTTTTTTTCCCTCACGGCTTGTTTTGACTATTTAAAAAAAAAAAAAAATCTATCTATCCATCCATCCATCCAGGGGTCAAAAAACTGGAGGAAAAAGAACCTGACACCGCGCACGCTCAGCAACGCACCCTTGCAGCGTGGAGAACACCAGACTGTGCAGTATGTGGCGACAAACATGTTTGCAGTGCCACATGCCACACGACCATGATCATCTGGACACACCCTTAGGGTGTGTTACCACATGCGGGGGCGTGTTACTTATTTATACATGGATGCCACTAAAGGCTCTATTACCCTGCCAATTGCAGGTTCATTAGGATATTGTCCTGTAGAATTTAAATCGGGATTAAGCTGATATTTTTCTATGGATTGAAATCATTTTCTTGGTTTTTTGAGCTATCCTACTGTAATTCTAAAGGAGAGATACCATTTTCTATTAAATTCCATTAACATTTAAAAATAATACTGTATGTAGTAATTTATCATTTTCTCTGAAAAGTTCTAACGTTTTTGCATAATGGAGCGGAAGGGGAAAAATCTTCAGGAGTTTTGCCTTCCCTCCCCCGTCTACTGAGGGACTGCTCATTTCCAGTATAGCTCTACAAACTCCAAACCTGTGGTCATGAAGAAGAGAAAATACACTTTATGGCAGCCCACTTACAGATAAAAACTCTTCTCTGTGCAAAGTGGAGCAGTCCAAAGAATGAATTGAAAATCCTCACTCTGTTTTGCTTATGCTAATCTCTAGTGGCTGTAAATCCTGAAAACTCCTGACAACCTTCAACTATCATACTTCGGCTTTAAGCCTAGATCAAGTAAAGGATTGAGCACTAAACCCATCTTTTAGACACGTGATTACCAGGGTGGAATCCAGAGTTAGTCAAGTAGGCTTCTTATTACAGAGCAAGTGGAGAGTTAGGCACCTCAGATTGCAATTAAAAAAATCTATATGCTGAGCAGGGAGCTGAGATACAATTTAGATAGGCCTAAAGGGGTGTTCATATTCACTCCTTTGTTCAGTATTCCCAGTTGACAAAGATGCATTTTAGGTTCCCAAGTCCTTATTTAGATATAGTACTTTTTTTTCAGATGTTTAGAAAAAAGGATGTCACACACCCTTCTAAATTACTAATATTATGGTTTAGACCCCATAGTTTGAGAAACAATTATATTCATGAGCTAAAAATATTAGATCTGTTATATGGCTAGATAAACAATAATTTTATTAGGCCTTTTCATTATTTGTATCAAGTCTCTCACTTCAGGAAAACACTGCTGCTGTATATAGGTAATTAATGAAACACCCTTACACTCACACAGATTGTTCTCAGTACTGCACTACATTAAATAGTTTTCATCTACTGAACACCTTGAATGCCTGTATTCACATGCTCAAATGACCTCTCTATAATCCCATTATTTTCTTTAAAAGCTCAATCAATGGTGCAGAAAATTAAAATAAACTTTATTACTGAAATTCACCTTTGTATAATTTTTCCCTCAGAACAAAGGATTATTTTAAAAGTACTGCAAGTAAACATTTTTACATGAAACTAAAAATTCTAAGAACCATCAGTTAGTGTCCTATGGACTCAATCCTGAGCCCATCTCTTGATGCTGACTAATCTCTTGATGAAGAACGAATTCTTCTGTGTTAAATGTCATCCTGGCTGATATACCAGGAAATGGATAAGGGAACAGAGGAAGCTGCTTCAGCTTAAGCTAAAGAGCCAAGACTCCCTACTTACGGGCTGTTACAATTTATAGTCTGCAGTAGCATAACTAGGATGGGACAAGGGGAAGAGCCATGGGATGAGGCATAAGCAGGGCTTGTGCCCTGGGCAAACACTGCAGGAGAGCAGGGCAGGGGAGAGGAAAGAGGAGGGAAGGCAACACACATGCAGGTTCTGAGTGTGGGGAAGGGCAGCTTACCTATACCAGGAACTCCAAAAAACAGTCCCTGGCTGTATTGCTGCTGCTGCCACTGCTGAGTGCTTTGCCACCCCAGCTCTTGCTCTTAAAGCAGCAGCAGCAGCAGCAGCGTGTTTGTCCACCAATATCTGCTTCTACAAGAGCAGTGTCGTTGGGCTGGTCTTGCTGCTGGGGATTTGTAACAGGGGACCTTCTCGGGACCAACTTAACTGTGGCCCACCCACCTGTTTCTGGGCTACTGCCCACCTTCTCAACCACCACGCCTTGTTGTTAGTTAGTTAAATGATGTAATTAAGCAGGAGGCTGTCCATTTCCTGCCCCGATGCCATGGGGCACTATCTGTGGCTCCATTGCTCCCCTACACTGCAGCCCAAGCTTCGCTGATTGCATCTCGATTATCACCGGCCCCCACACTGGGCCCCAGAACCCTCCTAATTGAAACCCACCTGGATTCCTCTCCTCAGGCAGTCTCATCTGCCTTCATACTAGGCAGCATAGCTCCCTGAACTGCTTCCCCTTCAGGTGTGATCCCCCAAGACCCTTGGCTCACTAGCCCTGGCCCACCTCCAGGCCAGTTGGAACCCCAGGTGCACAGCTCTTGGTCGTTCCTCGTGGTGGGCCCCTCCTGGCCCTTTGACCCTTCTGGTCCTGGCCCTAGCATTGACCAGTCAGGGGAAGTTCAGACAGGCCTGAGTCTATGGCCTTTTCTCTCTCTCCAGGGGTCTACCCTCCAGGCCCTCCAAACAAGGGGTAACCCACCTGGTTGTGGGGGCTAGGAGTTAAGGCACCCCGACCCACCTTTCACCAGGGTGGTAACTGGCCTGGCATTTCCTGGGGGCTCCCGCACCACTGGGAGCCCCACCAGGCCACCCACTCCTGGCAGGGTGCAGTTTTAGGCCATGCCAGGACCAAGAGCCTCCTTACTGTCCCCTACAGCTCCTCCCTTACCTCCAGATGATACCTGCAGTCAGACAATGTTGTTGCCTGGCCTCCAGCAGCAGAACTGCCCTGTTTATATGGGCAGCCCAGGGCTCAAAGTGGCTGCCCTCATCAGGCACCTAGCAGCTGCCAGCTCCAGGCCCTTAAAGTGGTACTCCCCTCATCAGCCCCTTAGCAGCTGCCAGCTCCAGGCCCTTAAAGTGGCAGGCACAAACAGTGCCCTGCCACAGGACTCTGTGAGAGTGAGGGAAGATGCTGATACATACCCCTTCAAATTGTTGTCTCGGACTGGTGCCCCTTTCACCCACACCTGCTTACACTACTGACCCTGGGCACTAATTTGAAAGGGTGCCAGTCTGCACCCCAGCATCTGCAGCCAGGCAGGGTACATGGAACCAACAGCAGCCTTGGCCCCAGCACATAGTGTATAGGAAACCACTAGCACTAGCCCCGGCCTAAGTCCTAGTCCTGGTCTCAGCCCCATCAAGGCAGGATGCCAGGAGCTGGCCTCAAGAGCAGGAGTAGCCATGTCAGGTAAGGCCCTGCTGTGCTTGCCCTCACTTTTACCCACCCCACAACTGCTGCTTTCAGGTGCTTGGCACAACAT
>NW_005841846.1:4951281-4961486 GCF_000455745.1 Alligator sinensis | reverse complement strand
ATTCCTGCCCAAGGCACAAACATCACTTACATCTCTGATACTTTGTGGTTTGGACATATACTCCATCAATGGTTTTGGATGATGGTGCAAAGAGCACGTTATGTGCCATGTGTGTGGAGCTCAGCCCTGTAGTTCTATTCTTTGTGTCAGAGTGCAGATGAGGCAAAAAAAATACAGTTATGTACATTATTTTTTTCATGGACGACTGGTGCCACCTTATTCAGGGCCACCTTAGTCTAATGCCACCTTAGTCATCTGCAACCAGGGGGCCAATCTTGCTGACTGGGGGGAGTCCCCCCACAGCCAATCACAAAGCAGCCATGGTGCTCGTACTCCCCAGCCAGCGCTCACAGGTGGGGCACCATCACTCCCCCCTGTCTGTTGCTTAAATAACAGTGCGGCCTGTCAGGGGGTGCATGTGCACCCCTATGCATCCCCTATGTGTCACCACTGATTTTTTTCCACTCATATTTCAGGGATACTTTAGGCCCCAGAAGTTATTTTTTGGCAACTTTAAATTATGTTTTTCTAGAACTAGCCATTCCAGATTGTATAAAAGAAGAGCTTACCCTGGGATTGGTTCTTATTTTTTCCCATCCTTGAGAAATATTTACATTTATCAGCTTATCATTTACATTTATCAATTTGTATCAGATTATCAATTTTATCAAATATTTATCAATCTGTAGGAAAAGTAAAAGTCTCAAGTTTCACAAATCAAGAATTTGAAAAAAAATTATATCATAACATTTAATTTCAACACTTTTTAAGTACTGTATTTACTTAAATATAAGACAAGGTTTTTATCCCACCCCCCAATCAGCATGAGTAAAAAAGCTCTTCATCTTACATTCACATACAAGGAAACCTTAGTAAATACATTGTCTTTCATTAAACTACAGCCAAAAGCAGCATGTGCTCAGTAATGGAAACCAACTATGAAGTTGATTAAATACAGCCAACACTAAACATGACCATAAAACACATGGCCCATTTTGGGCAAACATACCACAAGGATTGGTTAGTGCAGGGGCAGGCAATTATTTTGGGTGGAGGGCCGCTTACAGAGTTTTGGTAAGTTGCTGAGGGCCGCATGGGTAGCCCCACCCCTTGACAGGTGCTCCACCCCCTGGTCACCATCTTTGGACCAAAAATCCCTCTCCCTAACCCCCAGCCTTTGCCACCAGAAGCCCCTCCCTTTGCCCCCCAAAATACTCCTTTCAGCAAGGGTTTTTGCCATCTCAGAAACAGAAAAACACCAAATTATATTCTAAAAATCAAACATCTACACCATTCATTAATTTGATTTCAAAAAATATTTTTATCCTGATTTACATGCGTTTGTGTAGTGTACATAGGGGTGATTGCACAATAGCTTAAAATGAAGTCTTACTCTTGTATACTGTGGAGGGGTGGGGGGAATGGGGGTGGATATAGGTTTGTGGGGGGCTGTGGGAGTGTGGGTATGTCGGGGTGTGGCTGTGTGTGGGAAGGTTTGTACGGCGGTGGATAGGTGTGTGGGGTATGGGTATGTGGTGAGGGAGCATGTATGTGTGTGTGGATGGTTATGGGGTTTGTGGGGGACTATGTGTTGGGGGAGGGTGGCTGAAGTGTGTGAGGGGGTGTGGGTGTGGGGGTTTGCATATATGGCAGTGCAAGGGGGGTGTGGGTGCATGTGTATGGTGGGGGTGCTTGTGGGACTTACCCTATGAACACACACTCACACTCCCTCTCCCTCCTACCTTGCACACACATACACACAGCCTGAGACCAGTGGTGATGCGTAGGGGGTGCACGTGCACCCCCTGAGAACACTGATGCACCCCCTGACAGCCAATGTTCCCTGCTTAAGTGATGGGCGGGGGGGGGGGGGGGGGATGCAGGCGGAAGCACCAGTGCCTCTTCTGTGAGTGGCAGCTGGGAAGTTGGGGCATCAGAAGAAGCGCTGCTGGCACTTCTGGGAGTGCCACTCACGCTTCTGGGTCAGTGCGATCGACCACGGGGGGGACCCCCCCCGGGTCAGTGAGATGGGCTGTGGAGGAGGGTGGCATGCCCCGCCCCCGACTAAGGAGCCACCAGTCGCCCATGCCTGAGACAAAAAAAGACGATAACAGCTAAGTATATGATAGTGAAAAAGTATAATATGACATTGAAAAAGAGCTAAAAGATATGTGGGCTAAACAAGAAAAAAACAGCAAGTCATACTGCTGGTAGGTCAGTTTACTTATTGCACCCAGTTCACCTCAAAATATCAGACATGACTTTGGCAGCAAAGAACAAATTCTGATACTACTAAGGATCTGTGTGTTGGGGTTTTCACTATACTATTCAACTATCCATTGCACCAGCTGGGTTAGAATGGGTACAATAATGATTCCATTATTGCCACTTCATGAAGAATTCACTTGCAGAAGCTTTTAAAGTCTTGTACTAAATGATTCCTCCTTACAATCTAAGAGACTCCCACTAAATAATGCTTGAAGCTGTCAATCAAATACATACATTATGAGTGACAGGATGTGTTACAAGTCTTAGTATAGTTTGCCTCTGTTTTCTTTAGATCATCCTGATTAATTTAAATAACACTATCACATTTTTCATATGTTCTAGATACAGTGATCACTCACCATCATGCTTTGAACAAAACAGAGCTTCTTTCAATTCTCCTCCTTTTTTTTTAACAATAGATGAATAGGTAAGATAGAAATCTGAACTAAAGCCAATTCCCACCATTTCTGATGTTAGTTCAGGTCTTGTGTACTGGATAATTTAGTGGAAGCCTGTGAAGATCAATTTACTGTAGTACAGAAGATGTTCTGTCTCAGGATCTGTGTAACTTCATTAGCACTATGTCTTTGCCATGCATTACACACCTATGTGGAATGAAATTGGAGTCCAACAGTGTACAATAGTGCTGAAAGAAGTGTACTATTTTCAGTCAAGGAGTTTGTAACAGATCCTTCTTTGCTTAACAGTAGTCTGCAAAGTCCCTGTACTGCTATTTCTACCTTTTTATATAGTCCCTGATACTTGAAAGTAAAAGAACCATAGAAAGCTGGTACAAAGTGACATGTGTACTAAAAAACTATATGCAAGACAGCAGGTATGAAATATTTTAATAAAATCCATGAAGAGAGAGACATAATCAGGTTAAATTTTTTATTTAAAAAACAACCAAAACATCAGGCATCCATACAATGTTACCGAGAACACTTTAGGATATTAACATTTATATAAATAATCTCATCCTAATGTATGCTATTAATGATGTTTGGTTAATGAGACTAAACAGTTGTTCTTTTGTTCATAGTTAGTTTTAATCATTATCACATCCTCACTTTCATATATTGGAAAGTTGCTGGGGTATTTGCCCAGCAAACACTACCCAGAAATACTAATACCAATATTTTTATTGAGATCAAGTTTATAAAAAGCTTGTTTTTCAAACCCAGTACTACATACATACTTTCCTAGTCCTTCTTGGTGTAGGATCTCAGCAGCCATATGTTTTAAAAGAAGAGAGTGAATGCTTCTCTGTACTTTGAAAGAAGGCCATATAGATTTTGGTTTGTGGATCTAAAACGGATAGAAGCACCTGCCTGTATCCCTGAACTAGATGCTTGTGATTTGTGGGGGCAGGATTAGAAACACACAACCTCATCCATAGACTTTTTTACTGGCTAGCTCTAGCAAGTTCCATACTTGGCATACTCTCCATTTTGGACTTCATTCTAAGGCACTAAACTCTCCCCAGGCATTGTATTATTAGCACAGGCACCTAACTAGGGCTTTTGGATTCTGGCTATCTAAAAGTTAATGTTGCTGCATCTGACATTTAGGTACCTAAGTTCTTTACTGTACCTATCCTGAAATTACTTTTCTAAGGTCACTTTAGAAATCTGAGGCTGAACTGTGTTCTATCCACTGTATCTCTTCTACCTGAATTGACCATACAGTGACCTTTTTGCATGTTTATTAAAGTGTAAACTTTAGGGCTGTACAAAGCTTCAGTCCCTGATTCAATTCGGCAGAGATTCGTCCTGATTTGGAGGCTGAATCTCCAAATCCAAAGAGAATCAGAGGACCCTTTAATCTCCAACTTGAATCGGAACACTCTGAATCAATTTGGAGAGATTTGGAAACATTCAGAGATTCAGACATAGAGACAGCTTTAAATATTTTTTCTACATACCTCTAGGTCATAGGGACTCATGAGTGCTGCGATGCTGGGGCACATGAAGCATCCCACAGAAGCACAGGGGGTGGGGTGGGGTGGGGGGCTCCCCAGTGCACTCGGCAGCAGAGCTGGAAGTGGACCAGAAGCAATTCTGGTCCACTTCCGGGTCTGCCGGGGAGTGCATAGGGGGCCCCCCTGTATGCCTCTGACTCGGTGACTGGTGCCTCCTAGGTCCGGGGGGACAGCACTCAGGGTCCCCCTGCAGCTGACTGCTGAGCCAGAAGGGTGCAGGGTAGGCCCCGCTGCGAGCTCCCTGGCATACCAAGAAGTGGACTGGAAGTATTTCCAGTCCACTTCCAGGGTCGCCACCGAGCACATGGAGGGCCCCCCTGCACTCCTGTGGGATGCTCCATGCACCCCAGCATTGCAGCGATCACAAGCTGTGCTGGTACCCCAAGGTACGTAGAAAAAACTTTTAAAGCTATATCTATGTCCGAATTGCTGATTGTCCAAATCAGCATCAAATCTTCATATTCGGATTCAGCCAAATCAAATCAGGAACAGTGATCCGAATCAACGAATTGAATCATTGTCCCTGATTCGGGCTGAATCCGAATCTAATAGGGCCCACTTCGCACACCCCAATAAACATCCTTATCTAATTGAAAGCATTGCATATTCTTATACGTCTGTGCTGCTCTGAATATTTGTTTATATTTTAAGTGTTTCCTTTAAACAGTGTCCAATAAATACTGGATGGACAGAAATTCATGGGAGAATAAAATGTAAGTGAATAGTTTTAAATAGGAAAAGACATTTTGTTTGTGCTTTGTTTTGAATTTGTTGCCTAAATGAGTTACTAGCTATGATCTTAAGGTATCTTGGAGTAATCCTGAAATATGCCAATCATATCCTGTATGGTACCAAGCCTTTCATGCAGCCCTAAGAGAACTTTTGAGCCCAAAAGGATTGTTGTGTCCCTTCATGGAAAGAATAAGGAAGCAACGTGTTTAATTTAGAAAACAACATATTATATAATCCAGAGAGGGTCAGGGCATAATGTAAAAGATGATGTATTTTTAAGTTGCTTTGCACCCTGGTGCTAGTTTATCCAACAGCATGGCTAATAACACTGCATACTAGTACTTACCCTGCTATTACCTACTTGCAATTTGAAAGATTTTGTAATGGAGACAAAATTAATGAAGAGATTCTTAAATCTCTGAAGAATATGTAAACTCTATGCTTTGGGGAATATTATTTACTGAATTGTGGCCATTTTGTTTCCAACATCATGCCTTGTTACTATTTATTATAACGAAGGATATTTTATTAAGATACTTTTTTTATTTATAGTATCATGATGATATTTATAACCTGTTTACAACACATTCTTAAAGAAAAAAGGACTGTAAATATGTAGTGAGGGTACAATATATTTACTATATTGCTATCACAGTGATTATTTTAGCTTAATGTACTTCTACTGCAGTGATTGGGGCTGTTTATGGAGAATATTAATTTAGTTTGTTTTAAAGGATTTTGAGTCAACGGAACAGTTGCGCATGTACAAAAAGGTATTTTTCTCTTAGTGGAGCAAGATTTGGGTCTCATAGCAATCTCTGACACAGTACTTTTAATGCTTCTTTGTGCTGCAAAAAAGTAAGTTACCCACTTACTTTGGTCTTTTAGAATATTTTGCCTTGATTTTAAGAACAGAGAGAAGCTTTGCTTCTTCAACAAGATATTCCCAGATCTCTCATTTGCTTCCATCTTTCCTACCTTGTCAAAGATATGACCTCCACAATGCTGTAACATGCAAACTTCATGCTCCATAGCTCAAGGTTAATAAATATTAGTCCACTTTCAATAGGGAGCATCCTAGGGGGCTAGGAACTGATTAAGAACACCACATTTTTACTTTCATCATTATCTCTATATAATTATTTGCTTTAATTATATTTTAAGCAAACAACTGAACAACATTTCAAGAACCTAATCATAAATGGCCTATAGATAGGCACCTAGAATACTGCAACTTATTGAAATGCCCTTTTCTTAGCTTCTTTTTTTAGTAATGTAATACACACTTACACTCTCATAGGATTAAATTAGGGGTGCTTAACTCCTGGCCCACAGGCCAAATCTGGCCTTCAGAAATTTGGTGGGAGGGGAACAGTGGTAATTAATACTGCCATCTTCCTGCACTGTTAAGTTCTGTAGTGCTGGGTTAAGGTCAGCTCCCCACCCCACCCTCAAAGGCTGGATTGGGGCTGGGCCATGCCCCCCTAGCCCCATGTGACTGGACCAGGGCCAGGCCATGCCCTTCCACCTGAGCAGCTGGATCAGGACTGGACCATGCCCCCTCCCCGTTGTGAAGTTAGATTGGATCAATGCTGAAGCATGCGCCTTTTCCCCTCCCCCATATAGTCTGATTGGATAAGAACTAGCCACACCTACTTCCCCCATGCAGCTGGATCAGACTGGAGCTGCGCCATGCCCCCTCCCACTGCACGGGTCGATCAGATCAGGGCCAAGCTGCATCCCATTCTTCCATGTGGTTGGATTGGATTGGAGCTGAGGTATACCATGCTCCCCTCCGTGAAATCAGATTGGGCCCCATTTTTCCCACCCCATGTACCAGATTGAGCCCACCAGACAGATCCAGCCCACAGATGGACTGGGTACTGCCCATTTGGCTTGCAGGACAAAAATGTTGAACATCACTAGATTAAATTAATAGAATGCTAAACAGCAATAAAATCTGGACTTTATTCCTTGCTTTGCCACTGGCCTGGAAACTTGGACATATTGCTTTTGCTTTGTGCCTCCCTGAAACATGGTGATACTGACCTTTTTTGTACTGCACCAAGATCTGGTAATGTAAATAGGTGCTTAATAGACAGTATTATTCTGTAATCAGTTAAATCAAATATGACTGTACAGAACTTTTAACTCTGCAGGCTCGCACCAATGTTTGACTGGCACCTTTAAAAGTAATAGCTGGAAACATTTTTATTGACTTGGGAGCTATTAATATAGCAACTTTTGTTAAGGCCTGTGAGTTTTGTGGATTTTTTGACAAACATGCTACTACAAATAGAGTTTGTCAACATTAAAAACAGAACCTAATTTTCAAGCTTGTAAAGCTCAGATTTAAACATTAGCTTCAGGCAGGAATGTCACTTATATGCCATGCCATAATTCCATGGAAAAATGTAGACTGCAAGAGAACTTATGGCTAATATCTAAATAACCATACATTTCCTGTGCATCATACTGTGTTTTTAATCACTTTTAGGACATGTACAAATGTTGAGTTTCTACTGGTTCTTGTCATATAAACCAAAACCGTGCAGATGTTCAAAGTTTTTCTCCCGGAGCAAAAATAGTTCTTCTGGGAGAAAATAAGAACCAGGTATAAATCACTCCAGGGACAGCATCTCCCAGGAGACTGAATATCTGCACACTTTCCCCCAGCTTAACTCCTCCTACAAATCAGGAGAAGTGGTGAAAGGAAAAGGCTCCCACATCTTCCAGAGACTGGGCTCAACCTGATCAGAAGCTCTCTCACACAGGAGTTCCCTATGTAAGAAGTTCCCTTTGCTGCCACACTGCTCCCTCTGTCTGGCTGCTGGGCACTGGTAGCTGAGTACAGGGAGTTGAACTACCCTGTGACTGCTTTCCCTTGCCCTTCCTCCCCCAGCTGCCCAGCTGGGTGTTAGGGGTAGGAATTTAAAAGCCAGTGGGGCTGGGAAACAGGCTTAGAAAGGCTCTACCCAGGGTATAGAGACAAAGCCCCTGCACGCTCCTCACACTCGAGTCCTAGGTTTGTGGAACTGGTGGGGGAACTTTGCCACAGGGCTCAGGAATCTCAGAGGCTTGGGATGGCAGAAGGAGCAGAGGAGAGAGGGTAGGTGCAAATAGAAAGTTTGTACTACTCCTTCTCCTGGGATCATTTCTAGCAATGCAAGTTTTCCACCACTAGAAATGAATATGTGTAGTCTTAATGTAAGCAAAGAGATACTAACACATAAAAAAAATCATTAGCAAATAAAAAAATCAAATCTTTGATTTGTCTTAATAAGGAAGATTCTTTTGAGAGGTTATGGTTATGTCAAAACTGATCTTTGATTGCTTCATCTGAAGACTGTTCTTTTCTCCTGATGTCCTCCTCATTTCTCATAAGATATGTCCAACTAATGTAAGAGTTATTAATTCTGTTTGAAGAGAATTTGCATTGACAGACCAAGACACCATGCTTCAGTACAGATATTATGATTGGCATCTAGATATTAGAGCAACTAGAGACTGATAAATAGTAAGATAACCAGAAAACAACTTTTTGTTTCTATATATTATTATAATAATTCTTGCTACTTTCATTCAGATCTCTAGATGTTTATCCATCAATGCACTGATTAATAGTTAATTGGGCCTTATGTAAATATCAGGAATTCACATATCACAGTTCAGATACTTTTACAGGTCATTAAGCTAACAGCAAGTTAGAAACTATTTTCTTTTTAAAAGAATGTATCAGTCCTGTCTCTTATAATGATGTACCCAAGGTATTATGCTACAGTATCATTAAGCTAAATGCACAGGGGGAATAATACTGTATTTGAAGAAGGGAAAAAACCCACAACAATTTAGCCCTATGTCCTGGAGCACACAGCACCTGATCTATTATCAAACAAAATAAAGTGATTTTTTAAAACACTACATAAGTAGATAGCTGATAGAGCTCTTTATCAGAAACATAAAAAATGTTTTACTGAAATGTGTATGGCCCTTGCCTTTGGTTTCTTTATTTGTACCTGTTCTGAGATGATTGGTGAACATCAATTTAATGTGTTGCTAGTTAGATGAAACATCTAGTTTCATTTATATATTTCTGAAAACAGATATGAAACTCAAACTTCATGCTGTTTCATGTAAAGAAAATAGAACTACAAAATATTATAAAATACTAACAGGTGAATGAGATTTGACAGAGAAAAACATACACTACATAGAGTGTATTTATCTACAGATAGATTAATTGCAGAATGTGATTATTGTTACTAAAGAATTATTGGAATTATTATTATTTTTCCACGTTGAAATGTTGGTCTAAGTTCTCATTTTGGATAGAGGCTTCCCTTGTGACTAAATACTGTATAAACAGTTGAGGAAATTAAAATCAAATTTGAGTCAAGATGTAACAAATAAGAAAGTAATAAAGAAGGGAGAAAAAGGTGACAGAAGGTCATAGGGTTACACAGAGTACTTAGGTGCAGATACAACTCCTTATTTGCAAGGAATGTCTGTTATGTACCAAGCAATTCGCAGGCATTTGAGAAGGAGAGTCACTGCTTCAACATGGTAATTCCTCCATATTTAATCAAAAGTTAATAATTCCAAAGCAGTTGGGTAGTGTGGCAGAGCACAGGGTGTGTCTGCCACTTTAAGGACCTGGAGCTGGCAGCCTCCAGGTGCCTGACGAGGGCAGCCATTTTGAGGCATGGGCTGCCTATATAAACGGGGCAGTTTGGCTGCAGGAGGCCAAGCAGCAATATTGCCTGGCTGTAGGGCTGCTGTGAATGACCTGGAGGTAAGGGGGAGCTGCAAGGGGATGGTAAGGAGGGTCCTGGTCCTGGTCCTGGTCCTGGTCCTGGTCCTGGTCCTGGTCCTGGGCATGACCTGAAACTGCACCCTGCTGGGAGTGGGTGGTCTGGTGGAGCTCTCAGTGGCATGGGAGCCCCCAGGAAATGCCAGGCCAGTTACCACCCTGGTGAAAGGTGGGTTGGGGCACCTTAACCCCTAGCTCCCATTGCCGGGTGGGTGACCCTGAGTGTTTGGAGGGGCCCAGAGGGCAGACCCTGAGAGTGTGATGGTGTATAGGGTGTGGTGCTGTGGTTGCCCCTTTGGAGAAAGGGAGTAGTGGCATGAGGAGGCCCAAGGAGACAGAGTGAGGGGCTAGAGACCAGCCTGGAGTAGAGAGTACCCTTGCCTGGCCCAAGCCGGGGCCAGGGCTTGGAGAGTC
>NW_005841846.1:4916986-4950899 GCF_000455745.1 Alligator sinensis | reverse complement strand
GTGAGATAGGCGGGCGGTTGCCCACCAGACAGGGGGTGGGCCCTGGAGATCAGCCCCAAGGAGGTCCCCTGTCACAGGTAGATTTTTTTTTTAATATAGTAAAATAAGATCAGCTACTCTGAAAAGCTGCCTAGCCTACCTATCTTTGATTAGCTAACTAAGGTTAATGTTATACGTAGGTTTCAGGGAGAGATTTGTAAGAATGTGAGGAAATCTGAAGATATTTCATTGCAAATCATGATAAGAAAGGCAACTGAAAACATGCAAGGGATATATCAACAGTTAGTCACACAATAGAGAGGACAGGGAGAAAACTTAACCTTCTGGGTCTTATAAAATGGTAGGGTGAAATGTTGCAACTACAGAGCTATTCATTGTTACGTAGTTGAGTGAGCAGAACACAACTTTTGAAAACAATTACCAAATGAGTTAAATGCATCTTAAATTTATGTCAAGGCTTAGAATCCACCTACAGAAATATTTCAGAAAGATAACAAAATGAAGAAAAGGAAGGCTCTTAAGGATTAAAAGTGGATGCATTTGATATGTATACACTGATATTACAGAAATGGGTAAGGGCCATATCAATCAATCCATTGTCTGCCAAGGTGGTAGGAAATAAACCTGGCTCTTATGATGAGAACTTTTACAATCTTTTCTCCAATGCCTGATGAAGGGGGTTTGTGTTGCAAAAGCTTGCAGTTAAAGAAATTGTTTTGCAAAAATCTTGTTGGTCTAATAAAAGATATCATCTCTACTACAAGTCCTGACTGGCTCTTATGAGGTATTGTGGAGTTGACACGTACCTTCAAACTACTATGATACTATTATATCCATATCAAATCTATAGTCAATTACTAAACAAATAAGTATTGAGTTCCAGCAACAGAGAGAGACATCAGAAAATAAGCAATGCCATTCTTCCTACTGTGTCTTGTATTTTCAGAGGCATTAATGCAGTAACACTAGATATATACCAAGTACGTAAGAATTTGGATTTAAATACCTTCACCTTATGTACCTTTTGACGTTGAATAGGGTTGGTTTACTTGAATAGGGTCCCTTATCCTGAATAGTGGTGTCCCCCAAGGCTCTGTTCTTGGACCTGTACTCTTTAATGTCTTCATAAATCATCTGGGCACTGGTGTCAAAAGTGGACTGGCCAAGTTTGCTGACAACACCAAACTTCGAAGAAGAGTCGCCACACTTGAGGATAGGCTGGTGATCCAGGCCAATCTTGATAGGCTCGCAAGGTGGGCAGATGAAAACCTGATGGCATTCAATACGGAGAAATGCAAGGTGCTCCACCTCAGGAATAAAAACCCACATCACACTTATATGCTCGGTAATGCTACACTTGCTAGCACCATGACCGAAAGAGACTTGCGGGTCATGATTGACCACAATATAAATATGAGCCACCAATGCAATACCGCAGCTGGCAAAGTGAACAAAACTCTGGTTGCATCTACCGATGCATCTCGAGCAAGACCCTAGATGTCATCCTCCCACTGTACTCAGCCTTGATAAGGCCGCAGCTGGAGTACTGCATACAATTCTGGGCTCCACAATTTAGGAAGGATGTGGAGAAGCTTGAGAGAGTCCAGAGGAGAGCCACACACATGATTAGAGGGCAAGAGAACAGGCCTTATGAAGAGAGGCTGACAGCTATGGGACTCTTCAGCCTGGAGAAGTGCAGGCTCGGGGTGACTTGGTGGCAGCCTATAAGTACATAAGGGGTGTGCATCAGGAACTGGGGAAACACCAGTTCACCAGAGCACCCCAGGGGATGACAAGGTCCAATGGTCACAAACTCTTGCAAGACCATTTTAGGTTGGACATAAGGAAAAACTTCTTTACTGTCTGAGACGCGAAGGCCTGGAACAAACTCTCCCCAGAGGTGGTGCAAACACCTACCCTGGACACTTTCAAGAAACACATCTTGCTGGGATCCTTTGACCCTAGATGACTTCCTGCCCGTTGGGCAGGGGGCTGGACCTGATGATCTTACGAGGTCCCTTCCAGCCTTGATGTCTATGAAATCTATGCACTCTTTACCCCAAAGCTTTGAAAATATGTTTTACTTTGAAATACTCTGAAAATACACAGCACTTTATATGTTGATGTATCCTATGTGATTGAATACATATACTAATAATGGGAGAATGTTAAAAAACATTTGAAATGCAGGACCACATGTTATCTCTGATACAAGTCATGTAGCACTGAATAATTAAATATGTGTTTGAAAGGTCAGGATAGGAAGACTCCCAACTGCAGTCACAACAACAACAAGAAAAGCCAGAATGAGCAACTGGTTTAATAAAGAAGAGAGATCACCTATGAGAAGCAATCCCATTAAACTGGGGAGTAATGGAAATGTAATAGGGAGATGACAAGTAAAACATTTTCAGCACTTGCAGTCCTTAAAATTAAGAATCTATTTCAGCTAGGGAGGAAATGGATTTTCATGGGAAATCCTACGATTTTGAAAGTTTTCCCATTGTGAAATTTCTCATGATGACATTAGATTCTAAAAATATCTAGCTTGAAACATTTTTTGAAGTTTAGACTGGTCAAAGTTATAACAGTGCTAGAGATATAACAATGTAAATCCAATTAAGCTTAGTTTGAAAAATTCTAGATGAAAAAAGACTTTAAACAAAAAAGATCTTGTGTCTAAATTAAAAATTTCAACATTTTGCAGGATTGTTTGTTTTGATTTTCTTCATAAAAGGAAGTTTTGCACAAATCAACATTTTTTTTCAAAATGCTCTGAAATTCCCCTTAAAAAAACAAAACAAAAAACAACCCCCTCCCCCCGCAAACAAATACTACTTAATCATCTAAATACTAATACCAAGGCCATAAACAGTATTTTTTCACATTGTTTTTTTCTCACATGGTTACACACAGCTTAACAAAAAAAGTGCCCTCCTCAAACAAAACCCCTAATCTCTCCCCCAAAACCCCATATATTTTGCTAATAATGAATTTAGAGATATGATGCAGAAATTACTCAGTGAAGTTCTTTACTCTTTTCTTGCAGGAGGTCATAATGGTCCACCCTTCTGACCTTAAAAACTACGAGTGACAAAACTAAAAGCACTTTCTTTAGGTCTAGGATAAAATAGGAAATTAAATAAAAGTAAGTGTTTAAAAACAAATTCCATCATGAATTTGAACAGTGAAAGGAAATCTGGATACTTTATAGATTGATTGAAAAGATACAAAAATTAAGCAGTAGGTTCAAATCATTCTATAAACAACTCAGATTTCCCTTCACTGTTCAAAAGCTCGTATCATTCTGTTTGTGTTTAAATACTGGAGGACTAAGTTGAGGATGATGCGGGGGAGGAGGCCACTCAGAAGGGTGCCAAGGGTCTTGCATTGCTGTTAGCAAAAGGACTGTAGTGTTGGACAGCAAAGATCAGGGGCTGAGGGGCCCAGAGACTGTGAAGGCAAGACCAAAAGCTAAGGGGCCTGGGAGCCTACAGTCCTGAAATGGTAGACTTCAGGTGGAGGGGCCCAGCCAAAACAAAGTGAGCCAAAGCCAGGAGACAAGGGCCTAATGCCCCAAACTCCCCTGTCCTCTAGGGGCAACCTCCCTGTCCATCAAGATGTGGCAGCCTCCCTGTCCATCAACAGGGCGGGACCATGAGAGACCAGAGGGGGCAAGCAAGCTTGTCCCTGACTTTGCTGCCCCTGAGCTGGATCCACGACATACTAAAACACTGAGCTTCTTAATGTCCAACTTCTGGGACCTAGGGTTCTGGATTATCTTTGCTGAGCTGTGTTAGGTACTTAGGATCTGTGTACAATGCATGGAGAGAGTTAGATGCGTCTAAATGGGATCCAAAATAACCAGCTTGTTAAACAGATTGCTGCCTTGAACTAGTCAATGGGAAGTACTGAGGACAAGGAGGTATCTTCAGTTCCATATCTCTGGGGTTTAGGCTTAATGGGGACTGCAAAGAGATACTTATGCCCTTTATATCAAAAGCAAAGTAAATGTTATTCAAGATAACAGGAAGGGGAGCTAAATAATGAGGGAACATGATCTTAACTGCTCTGCAGGTTCTAACTATTACAAAAGGTATTAGAATACTGTCATATTTACAAAGGAAAAGCTGCGGGTTTTTAATGCATAGAATTATGTCCTTGCTGTATTATGCATGCCCAATAAAAAAAATCACTATAATGGTATGAACTAGAAATTGAGATCTCCAATTAGTGTGGCTAAAAAGCTAGAGGGATTTGCATGCAAGAGTAGTCCCCCTGTTCCACCTGCCCCTGGAAAATGGAGGAAGACTGAAGGAATACAGAAAGTTGTTAATGGGACAGTGGAAGAGGATGCTGGAGAGTTTGTTAATGTCTGGGAGGAGGAAGGAATAGTGAACCCAGGATATTGTATCTTTCCAAATCCAGCACCAATAGTCTAGTAGGGTGGTGTTGGGGAAAGGAAGGATTGGATATTCCCCCCTCCCCAAACCGACATAGACAGATGTTTGCATTAGTCAATTCACCTAAAAAGGATTAAGTGAGTGAACAGATGATTAAGTAGATGACTTTAAAGGAAGCTTGAAGCTTAGTTCATGAACGCAAGGAAAGGAAACCCAAAAGAATCCATATGTCTCAGAAGTTTTAAGGGATTTAAGAAATTAAGGGGAGTGACATCTAGGACTGGAATCATTGAGCCTTGAGAAGGAGGTCTGTGAAGATCCCAACATAGAAATGTCACTGCCGTGCACTGCAGCAAAGGGGTCGGGACCTTAGAAGCCGTCAGGCGGGTACTTGTGACGCTTGGAGTGGAATTAATTAGGCGGACGCTTATCGGTTGCAAAGTAAGATTATTTACTCACGCCATCAAGGTGGTGAACAACGGAGGTCAGAGATACTTGGTTAGTTACAGCTTAGGGTTCGTAGGTCGGCCTGCATAAGTAGTTGGATAGAAATGGTCGGGCAGAAATGGTCGGGCCGGCAGGTTGTTTGAGTTACGTCTGAGATTGGGTCGAGACGCGGGGAACTGACAAGTGATCAAATTGTCAGTTACTCTGATACGTGTAATCGGAGGTCTCCAAGGTGCATACGGAGGTCCCCCTTCTTCTTCCTCTTTGCAGAAGTGTATGTGAGTTTTATTGGTGTAATAGCCAATTGCTTTTCGCCACATCATAAATTTAATTAGAATCGCCAATTATCTAGCGGTCTTCACTAGGGTTCTATCTCACAGGGCTACTCCCTGTTTTCTCTGACCAATTATAATGATTTATGTAAAGCAAAGAAGGCAAAAGTTTTATCTCTGTTAGTGGCGCAGCAATAAATTTCTTTTTGACATGCGCAGCAAAAAAGCGGTTACTATCATTATTGTTAACCCTTAGTTAACCTAGTGCAAAATAAAACTGCTTTGAATGGTTTTACTTGCTTGTGACATGGGCACTACTTAATTGGGTTGTGACAAGAAAATTTGTATTAGCTCATATGTCCCTTTATCAATGCAAGATGGTTTTCTAAGGCATTGAATTAAATTATATATAAACATATGGCAGTCTCTCTGTAGCTCATCTGTCATGCCCACCACAATTTCTCATTTTTCAAAGCCCTCCTGGAAGCAGAAACCTTATTCTCTTGAAAAAGTAGTATTTGATATACATGTCAGAGGACAGGGAGGAGAGGCAAGTGAGAAAATGCATGACTTTGCATTATCCAAGTATGCGGTATTCTTTCATACGTTTGCTTCAGCCTCCTATCCTTCAGGTGCCAAATGCTATCCCTGTCTGAAAATAGTCAGCAGGACTTTGCATGGGAATGCTTGAAGATCTCCTGTAGGTACAGGCCTTGCACTGCCAGCTATCTGAGAACAGTATCTGTTCTGTACAGTGCCAAGTATACATTTTTTTTTCTTTAAAAAATAAAGATTTTTCTAACCCCAGTAAAAAAGTCAGGCATGTGTTAGATTGTCACTACTGTGCTTAAAGAGGCATTGCAAAGTTATTGAGTCTTTTTGTTATTCTTTGAATGCCTAAAGTTCTTTTAAAAGATACTAGTATCATAGTGCTTAGGGTCGGAGGGGACCTAAACAGATCAGGCAGGAACAGGTGCTGGGGTCATATCACCCCAGCCAAACATTTTTAACTTTTAGCAAACTCTTTAGTCACTTGGAATTCCTTTACTAACTTTATGAGACATTAGATCAATTCTCAGTGGCTTAACTGCAATATCACTAGCTAACTTCTAACTTGATTCAATCCTTACATGATACTTTTAACTTTTCAGGTTGAGCATTCCTAACTCGACAGTTTCTGTCATACTACCTCCAGAGAGAAAGTTTGGAATTAATATCCTTTTGTTACCAATGCTTTTGTTAATCAAAGCCATTGTTTCCTGAAAGATATTTTTGGATAATTTTGGTAGAACTGCTATGTACACATGTACACAATGGCTAACTGAGGCATTAGAATGTTACAATGGTTACTAGTTTACCTTAAAAGAAAAGACAAGCATTTTATTTTGCCTTTCAAGTGCAAATGGAAAGAACCTTTTTTGCTTCATAAATGAAATCAGTTGACAATCTTACCTGTCTTAGGTAAGTTGTTTGAGAATTTCCTGCCTTAAAAAAAAATACATGTTATGTAAAGTTTTTGCCTCCTTCCCCGCCCCCCCTCACACCTTACTTCCTCCCACTGCATTTCAGTATTTGGTTTCTTGAGAAATAATTTGTAGGAGGAAATTCATAGAATCACCCAGAAAATGAAAAAAAAGCAGGATTCTCATGACACATTGGGAGACCAGCAGTCTGAGCCATAGCCCATGTCAGTGAATATAGAAACTACCATTGTCTCCACTAATCTTTAAATTAAACTGTTAGTTCCTAGAACCATGGGAGCATAAGGCTGGAAGAGAACTTAGGAGGTCATTTAGTCCAACTGCCTGCTCAAGACAGATTCAATGAGCTGGAAGATGGGATGGAGTGTACCTCAGCAAGTTTGCAAATGACACCAAGATGTGGGGAGTAGTAGATATTCTGGAGGGTAGGACTAAGATTCAGAGAGAGCTTGACAAATTGGAGGATTGGACCAAAAACAACCTCACGAGGTTCAATAAGGACAAGTACAAAGTCATACACTAAGGATGGAACAATCCCATGCACCAGCACAGGCTGGGGTATAATTGGGGATGGTCCTACTTTGACCGGGAGGTTAGACTAGAAGATCTCCTGAGGTCCCTTCCATTCCTAATTTTCTATGATCTATCCTTATCTCTAAGTTTTTTGTCTAATTGTCTGTTCTTAAAACTGCATAAACAATCCTCTTGAACAACAAGGTACAATACCTAAAAATCTCAGAAGACAACCTAATTTGGTATAGATTAAGCCATGGAGTGAGGGCACTCTTGTGATCCTGCCACTGCAAGGACAGGAAGTATTTGTTCTCTTCAGGATAAGGAGGGATGTTGTCTGTCTACATTGCATGGCATATAGCACACATTCGCATGCCAGCAAACATACCATGTTAGTGGAGTTCTGTTTTATTCCAACAGAGCAGCAGCCTCACTCCACATGACATCTAGGAATGCTCAACAGTGTGAGATTTATCTAATTTTCCCACACTCCACAAGAAGTGTGTGTGTGGGGAGGGGAGAGAGGGAAATCCACTAGTCCTGCTCCTGTGGTCTCACAGGAAGCAAAGAGGATGCCTAAAGTAGAAGCCATTTCTGAAGAACTACTAGGCAATCCTAGTGGAATACAGGACTTGTATCTGTAATGTACCACTCTGGATCAAGGGCCCTAGTGCTAGGCTCTAAACAAACAAAAGGACTTACCTTTCAAGTATACAAACAGGTCAAAATGGACATGTACATTAGTAAATGAGAATTTGTCATGATGAGACCCGGACAAGGTTCTTTGGGTAGATGAGACATCTTTTTTTAGACCAACTAAATAGTTGGAAAAATTGTTCTTTGCAAGCTTTTTGGACACAAACACTCTTCTTCAGGCATAAGGAGAGTCTTATGCCTCCTTATGCCTGAAGAAGGGTGTTTGTGTCTGACAGCTTCCAAAAAATAATTTTTTCCAACTATTTAGTTGATCTAATAAAAGATATCACATCTGCCCAAGAATCTTGTCAGCCTATGTCCTTAGACCAGCATAGCTACAACCAACAACCCTAAATCATGATCGAAGTATTGTTTAACAAAAAAGATACATAACTCCCATTGATGGCTAGAAAATGATATTTAGAGATTTTCTTTTAGGAATTGGCTTGTAGGTAAAGTAGATATGTATTAAAATAATGGTCCAGGAGAAAGGCAAGGGTTAATTAGTTTCTAAAAGCCTGTTTGTGACAGTTTTCTTCAAGGTCCACTGTGTCTGAAGCAAGTGGGCACAAACAGGCTGGGAAAATGGAAAGCATCCAAACAGTATTCCATAACATGAGAGAGGCTTGCTGCATTGGCATCGGGTCAGTGACCAGATGTAGAGCCCTTGGGATTTCTGGTTTTGATGGACAAACCAAATTAAGACACCAGTAAATGACCAAATTAAGAAACCAGTAAATGACCAAATGAAGATGTGTGCATGTGATGGCTTTGTGGAAACAAAGGAATATGCTGACAAAACAGAACAGGGACAGTATGATGACCACAGGGAAATCAATCAATGGTACCCAGGAATGAAGAATCATTAGAGGTAAGAAAAAATACAAAAGGAGGAATTTCAGAGTAGCAAAGGGTCCCTAAGGGGAGAACCCAGGGCCACCATGGACAGGGGGTGCACCAGCAGCTCATCTCACCTACTCCACGGGGGCAGGCGGCCTCAGCCCTCAAGCTCTAGGATGCTGATATGTGACATTCAAGAAAGAACCACAGGGTGAAGCTTGCATACAGGCCAGACATACCTTTTCTCTGTGACAACCCTAGGACTGGTAGATATATATTGGTGGGGGGAGGTATTTTGTTTCCCTTGCCCACGTTATTTTTATCTGCTATCACTGTGTTTCAGTAACATTTGCCTATTATCAAATGGCGAAGTCATGGTCAGTTTGAGGATTTGGGTCCACCTGAAACAAGATATCTGGGTCAAAAATCCTGTGTCAACACCCATGATTGGTGTGATGCTGGTTTACATACACATAAAACCCACCATTTTTGCACTATCATAGCACACTCTATATAGGGCTAAATCAGTTTGGAAGATGGCATAGATGCAAAAGATAGCTACCCACTTTTGAGGCTGGGGAAAAGGACTTCTGGGGCATGCCACAGAGCATGCTGGCAAATGTATGGAGTGAGTAGGATTCGATTTAATGTTTTGCATCTTGGAGAAAGGGGTGACCTGCCTGTATTGCAAGTAGTGTAGGACTTGATATCAGTCAGTGGGTTCTCAGAACTCATGTACAAAATTAAATTTAAAAATAAAGTTATTCTGTAATAGAACAATTCTGAGGTGAGGAGAGGCTATTTATCAAGAAACAATAAATGTTAAGGGTGGCAGATAAGGTGGGCCCTACTTAATTCATGGTTTCATAGTTTTTGTGGAAACCATGAAATCTAGGATTCTCCACAAAATCAAAAGAAAAATCTTAATAAAAATAAAATGCTGGCTTCCCAGTGGGAGCCAGCAGTCTTCGCTGCTGGGAGAGGAAGGTGATGGCTGGCAGGGTGGCATGAAGGGCAGCACACAAGATGGCAGCTGTCCCTTCGTCCCTCCTCTCTCCACCAGGGCCTCTCTGCCAATCAGTTCCAGGGGCTGGGGCCACAAAAAGGGGAGCCAACAGTCAAGATGGCAGCTGCCCCCTCATCCCTCCTCCCCTTTGAAGCCTCTCCACCAATCATTGATGAGGAGTGAGGCCACCATGAAATGACTGCAGAATTAGAGCTTTAGGCTGCAGTCAACCTGCAAAAATTGGTAAGTTCTCCCAACAATTTAGGTAGACCTCTAAGTATATAGAAAGAAGAAAGGGGAATAGAAAGAATGCAGGAGGACAAGAACCATCCAACTGGCTGCAAAGGACCTTGGGAAAAGGAGAAGGACAGGTGTGGCACAAGTGATCAAGCATCAGAGGCAGTTCCTTGTATTAAGTTACTGGCTGTGGAACTAGTGCGGGGAACCATATCAACAAGCATGCAGCTTACAGAGTTCATAGAGACTTCATGCATATTCTAAACCTTTGAAAAATATATAGGCAACACCTTCAGACCTTGATCCTCTTCAGCAAGGTATGTGATATTTTCAAGGTCTAAAAGACACTGGGTATGAATAAGCATTCAAACTACCCAACTCAGGTTAGGCAACTTTGAGCTACCTAAACCTGAGTCAGGTTCTGTCTTGTGCAGGTGTTCGCCCTGGCAGCCAGAGGTAGCTTAGTTGGAGCAGGGAAGGAGAGGGGGAAGGGTGCTTATGGGATTGTGGCTGGGGGATCTGTGGTAGGGGGGGGTTGTAGGTCCACAATGGGGGGGTTAGGGGGGTTAAAATAACTCAGTTCCAGAGCTGTGGCAACTGGCTGGCCTTTCACAGCCCCAGGGTTGAGCTCTTTATGCATGCAGGTGTTTGTTAGGCCAGGTTAACCCAGGACAATCTAAAGTTAGTTCACTTCTGAGATGAGTTAACTTGAGATTGGGCATACCATTTATAAGGTGACCTAAGCCCTGCGCACACCTGAATGCCCAGCCATTTAGACTGATCTAACCTTGGATAAGTTGATCTATATGTAATACTTGTACATACGTACTGACTAAAAATTTACAACATATGGAGAAAGTATAACTGGCGATCTAGGTATACAAAATGAAATGTTAGCTAAGGCTATTACAGAAAAGAAGAGAGAAGTTAAAATAATTGTTAAAAAATGAAGAATAAAGCATGTCTAATTACCATTCAACTTTCAAAATAATCTAATCTATAACTAAGCAAGCTAAACCTCAAGTGTAAAGAAACATTTTTGTGCAAGGCAGAATCTTGCTTACAAGTAAAACTGCTATTAAGTCCTAAGTGAAGACTTATTGTAAAGGTGCTCAGGCCCTAAAAAGTAAGGTTCCTTGGGATGGATCAGTGAGAGGCTACTCTGCCTCTATAACAGTTCTCTAACTAAATTATTAAAGGCAACCTATCTACTTATGTATAAAGTAGAACTAAAACCAGATCACACATTTTACTGGATAGATAAGATATTACACCATTAGGGTGTACTGAACAGGGCATGATTAATACAAATCTGAACAAAGGAGCTGCACAGAACTGCAGAACCTGCAGTAGTGTAAGGAATCAATGCTTCAGTGCATCCTTCCCTCCCACCCAGAGGAACTAGTCCTGAGCTATTCCAGTCATGCTAATTGGAGCTGCTAGTAAGAAATCTGTAAAAACCAGATGTCTGACATGAGATTAAAATAAGATGCAGCCTGAGCAATCTGCCAAGAGATGGGGATAAATTTGAATTCTGATCACTTGAAAACACACTTGCAATTTTTGTATTACACCTACTTTTCCCACCATGAACCCCACTAAAGCAGGCTGGTATTGACTCAGCGTGCATCATTATTTATTAACACGATAAACAATTTATGGAGTCCCATTGGATCTGATTAGTAATTTATTATATTAAGTTCATTATTAAATGAATAATGTCAACTTATTACAGTCATTACAATTGTTGTAATCAGATATCTAAACAGCTCAAAACTATTTGCATAACAGACAATAGCCTCAGTTTAAGAGTACTACATTTTTTCAAGCTCACTGCACTGTTATTCTCTGCTGACAGATGCAAGCTGAAGATAAGACAAAAGAAGACATTGACTAGAGGAAATAAACACTATAAAACTCATGTGCCTGGTCAAATGTATTTCTCATGGGTCTTTACTCTGTCACACCAAATTATCCTTTCAATTGCCCTGAAAGCTAACAAAAAGCATTCCCAATATGTTGATGGATGCTTTCTCATTACGGCCCTAGATGGCAATTAAGACATTACAATCCTCATACTCAATAGTAATGTTGGAGACAGGGCACAATTAAAGTAGTCCATTTTCATAAAACTTATGCTGCAGTTCAGAAACCCTCTTTATATTTACAGATGTAGCACAGATCAGTGCTAAAATGTGCTGTGGTACAAGCAATGGTTTATTACCAATTTTGCTCATAAATTGAACACATACTATAGACAGCAGGGAACAGAAGCAAGTTATAATAGGAGCAGCAATAACAACAAAAGGCACAACGATATTTTTATCTGAAAATAGCAATTTATCTGCATATAGATTTCACTAGCAAATGGAAAACTGTTGTACATTTCTGATTGTTAACGATCCTATTCACACTTTAGCCATTTTAAAGCTGATGTTTAGCCTAATAGGATAAATTATTTCTTAAAAATACAGCATCTAGCCTCATATATCAGCACTCTTGGAAGCCCTATAATTCTGCAGTATTAAATTAAACAGACTCGATTAACAAAGAAAAAGGACAGATACCTTGCAATGAGAACATTCCAGTACAGAAAATGTTGCAGTCAGCTTGTCAGATGCTGCACAGAGTAATGAGTTACATGGCATGTGCTTGTACCCTGGTAGTGCTGTCCCTCCTGAGCTATCTGATCAGACTGGCAGCCTTTGCTAGGACTTGAGGCATTTACAACATGTATGTTGCATTCATGCGCAATAAGGAAGCATAATCAGCACCTCTCTGTACTATAGATCTTTTTTAATCTGATTGGCTAGCTCATGCTTTAACCTTCAGCTGTGTTCACTGTATTTCCCAAGAGAAATATACAGAGAATTGGCAGTAAGGGAAACGGTAGCAGGTTAGAAGGAGTTGGCTTTAAAAAAACACCAAACCCATAACAAGAAACAGCTCCTAGGTGAACAAGGCTAGTATTTAGTTTTCCAAGATTATATGTAGGCTAAACAAGGACAAACCTAATAAAATGGATAACTTCACAATAGTATGCTTTATGTTTACATGCTGAAAATACTATAAACCACATATGCTTAACACAGTGATACAGTGGTGGGGTGGCTTCCAGTATTAAGGGGAGCTAGTATAATCAGCCTTAAATCAAAGCAGATGGGAATGACAGAATATATTAAGAAGGTTATTAAAAAACTCTGAAGGACACAGTTAAATAAGGTTACCTAATCCATCTTAAAAGGGTATTATGAATGTATCACTCAAGGAAGAGTAGTTCTCCTGTCTCTATTACAGGTTTTACAAGGCTGGTTAAATGAAAAAACAAGTATCAATAAAAGAGGCAATATGGTTTGTTTGTTATATATATACACACACCATGCTGTAAAATGTATTTAAGAATAAGATTGATATAGTGAAATACCTGATGCATAATCACCCACAATGCTGCTATTCCCCAAACACACACATCTTTAAAAGATGTATTTTACTCAACACGACCTTTATTTTATTTAATTCTTTGCCTGTCTATAATTGTTTTTCCAAATAAATACCTGATGAAAATGCAGACTGTTCAGGCATAAAATGTTCTTAAGAGCCAGATCCAAAACCAGATGTGGATTCCCTAGTTGCAACTTAGACTGAATTTAAGCTTCCATGTTCAAATGAGCAATCCATGAAAAGCTCCATTCAACTACTTGGTCATTTGAGAGGCTGTAGACACCTAGGTTTTTGCCAAAGAACTGCACGCACCTAAAGTTCTGTTACTGCGCATGTCCTGCACTTCCACCATCTAGGCTGAGTTGAGCACCTCAGTGCTTGCTTCATGCCTCAGGCCCTTTGGAATTCACAAACTAGACATACCTGGTTCAAGTCCACTGAGGATCTGTTAGGCAGGCCCTGAGCAAGCAAGTGGGAGCATGATGTAGCCCAGTATGAGGCAGTGCCCTGTGGATGGAGTGTCCTAGTTTCTGCTCCTTGCTCCATGGACTGCTTACCCATTTGGCACCGAAGAGTATCTGGATAGCATACATAAACAGTGTTGAGACAGGACGAAACCCAGGATTTGACAAAACCCAGGACAAAAACCCAGGATTTCTTAGTCCCAGAGGACTGCCCTTATCACTAGGCTCAGTCATACTCCTTCTTCCTTAGTTTCTCTTGTTCTGTGGATCTTGCTTTCCTTTTAGCTGAAGAAGGAGTGATAGACAGAATGGTAAGCTTAGCACAGGTATGGGGGAGAGGGGGAAGAGGATCGCTTTTGCACCTTTTAGATTCTAGAGCATCAGGGGACCAGAGCAGCTAGGAGGCTGTAATAACTAACCTGTGCTGCAAGGAAGCGTTCAGCCTCACCATATAGCTGTGAGAAGTAGTTAGCTGTGTTAGTCTGAAGTCAGGCAGAAGTCAGGGTAGAGGCACATTTTACAGATTCATAGAGAAGTAGGGCTGGAAGGGACCTCCAGAAGTCATCTAGTCCAACCATAGGATCATGCCTATCCAAACCATCCCATACAAACCATAATCTAAACTCTATATAAAACTGCCATCAACCCTCCCACAACACAGACCTAATCCCCTAAACTGCCACAGGCAAAGCAGGGGGAGAACGAAAGCCAATGTCCTGCCACTATGAAATGCTGTCTATATATGCTCTAGTCTATGCTCAAGAGCTACTAGGTATAAGGCCACATCCCTGCTGCAGAGAAAGACAAAACCCCCGAACAGTCAGTACCAGCGTGACCATGGGGTAAAATTCTTTCCTGACTCCAAATATGGTGATGGGTCTAACCCTGAGCAGAGGGGGCAAGACCCTCTATCCAGGAACCGCCTGTAACAAGTGCTCAACCCAGAGGTTTTTGTGCTGCCCCCTGCTGTCCACTCAGCCAGCCCTTGCCAAACTGTAGCTCGCCTTGGACAATCTCCCATTCACTTGCCCATCAGGCACTGATGTTATTATCTCTGAAGAAAAGGGAGGCTGCCCCAAGGCTTCCCAAACCTGGTCTTGCTTATAACCACAGGTGTCCATGGCCATTGCCTCAAGGAACAATTGCATGGGCTGCATCCTCCCTAATACCCACTCCCATGCCGCACAGGCAACTTGCTAACTAGGGGTGCACCAATAGAGCTTTTTTGGGATGATACGGATGGCCAATTTTTAATGAGCCATATTGGCCAACACCAATCCAATTGCTGATATGTGGCCGGCAGCTTCAAGAGCAGCGTCCAGCTGGTAAATCTGTTGTGGTGGAAGGGGCAAGGGGGTAGGGGGGTAGGGAAGGGATGTGGGTGGGTCAGGTCTAGGCCCCTGTAGTGAGAGAGGGAGCGGGGCTGGGGCAGGCTCTGCCCAGCCAGGGTGGGGTGGGGCATGGGACAGAGCTGTGGTTTGCAGATTAACTAAATCAGAGATGTATAAACTTTTGTGAGCCACAGTTTTCTTCATCGAATGCTTCACTTTATCAGTATCACTGTGCAGTACAATAGCTATTAGCCTATACTGCTGTAAAAGCTTCTGCCACTGAGCTCTAATAGTATCCATGACATCTTTTAATAAATAAAAGGGGATTGATTCTCAGAGTTGCCAAAACACAAGTGAGAGAGACAGCAGAAGGCACTCAGAAATTAAGCTCTGCAGACAAGGCCTTTTTTTCCTGCGAGCGCAAGGGGATTGTTTAGACCTAGCTCTGCTATGAGGAACATTTGGAGCTGCTCTGCCATAGGAAACCCCAGGTGGGGGAGAGGAGGGAGCAGACTTTGAGGAGACAGAATGGCTTCTGGAGCTCCCCCAAGCAAACAAAGATCATGTACCCAATATTACACCATTTTCTGGACTGTAACAGACTTCAGACTTGCCTGCAAGGAAACAGTACAGCTAGTTCTTATGCCTTCTCACCCTTCTCTATGCCCTTTAGGGCATCCTTTGGGGAGCAGCAAGAGAAATCTCTGTATTTCTGAGGGCTAGAGCTATAAGTCTGCCTGGCCTTTATGGGGGCCTCTCACTGCACAGCTAGTAAGATGATATTTTCAGGAGCCTGACACTGGATTTTCACTGCTTAGTCCCCATACTTAGGGCCAGAATTTAAAGATAGCTCAAGCTCTAGCACACTGAGGTGTATAAATAGGAGTTGTATTTCCAAATTAATTTAATGCCCACTAGCTCTCATTATAACAGTCACATATTTCAAGATAGTCCAGCAAGAATATAGCCCCATGTATTGCTACTGAAACACCAAGTGTGATGGAGCTAGTCAATGGAGCTAATAGAATTTGTAAAAATCTACACCAGGAGAGCATGTACTTGTATTACCATCTCTAAAAACGTAGAAAAAAAATCATGAATCAGTCTCCCACAGATCCTGAGACTGGATTAAAAATCATCATCATCATTAAATGGTGGCTGTTTAGATTTGTTCTTCGGTACATGACCCTTTAAGATGCACTCAGATTAATATTTTTGGCTTAACTCTGTAAGCAGGAGGGCTAGAAATTTACTTAAAAGGAAAAAGCAAAGAGAAGAAAAGTGAGATTTTCAAGTGCCACTCAATTTATGCAGTTGGGATTTAAGAAAAAATTCCAGTTATGGCAACCCTCACTATCAGATCTTCATCTGGCAACTGATTTAATGGTTTTAGGCATACAGTGGGAATATGGAACATTATATGTTGCTTACTTGGGTCTTTTACTGTAGTTAAAATCTAAGCAATTTTTGTGCCCCTTCTGTTGCAGTTTTTTCCCTGTCCTTCCTATGTTAGTTCCTCTTTCCCCTCACTCACTCATAGGTCACATGCTGCTGAGAGAGTATGAAGGAACATCTTTTGGACTAGGAACATACATTACACATGAACTGATGTAAATGATCAGAAATTGGCTGAAACCTGTAACAGAAGAGATGTTCAGTGCACATAAGGCAGTTTAAAATGGCTGAAACTCGTTTGAGATAAACCTGGTGAATGTAGTATCAGACTTAACTGATTTAGGTCAAATTGGTTTATGCAATGTCTATCCCAGACCGCTTCCTGGTTTAAGTTAAACCAGACTCCCTCAGCATCCTGGTATACTCTCTGGGTTGGGTGGGGCTTTCTGCTCCATAGCAGGGCTGGCCTCTCCCCTCTGTTCCCTGGCTGCAGCTCCAACAGAGACTGCAGGCATCTGCCTGGCTTCCCCCGGCACCCCCACTCTCCCCTCCCTACTCCCTGCTAAGCAGGAATTCCCCCCTCCCCTCTGCCTCACACAGACAAGTCTCAGCATTAGCTAATATACCACATGCTGAGTATGGTCTGCGCTGTGACAGACAAGATGGGACAAAGGCAGACAGAACTGTATTCTTTTTGGAGATAATCAACAGGTAGCTAGTAATGTCCCTCCTGGAAATGTTCCCTTCCTTGAAAAAAGTTGTTTAAAAAGAGCATGAATTAATGAGAAGGGCTTTGTTTTCTGATGGGGTGTTAAATGCTGATAACAAAATTGATAAATACTCTGTTATCAAGGGTGGGGGGGAACCCCTCCCTTCCCTAATGAGAGCATCCTGCCAGGGCCTGGCTCTGCCCCCCCTCAGCTCAGCACTATGGGAGGAAAGGGAGGGCTGCACTAGCACCCCCTGGCTTCTAGCCTGAGCCACTACAGGCATGCATCTCTATTTCTGGGATGTCTGTGTGGTTACAAACCAGTTTAGCCTAGCCAGGTTAGATTAACCTGCAAAGATTGAATCAATTCAGGCTCAGGCTTTTTGAATGTCTGTCCCTAGCTTTGGTGCATCATGTGCCACACCAGTGGAGCTATTTGAGGCTCCAGTCCTGCAACACTTTCATGGAGTACTGAACAGGTGCAATTGTGTGCCTACATGGAATTAACTGCAGGAATGAGCCCTCTGAGTGTATGGATGAGCTCCCAACTCTGATCACTAGGAAAGCAGGGAAGAAAGCAGGGAAGCAAGGCTTTTTCTCCACCCGTGACAGACCAGACTAGCCTGGCTCCCAGCCAGCTCAGGTGGGGAAACACTGAGTTATTCAGTTATTTATAAATGGCAGTCTCTCCAACAGTAATTCTCACTTATTTTCATACTGAGTAATTGCAGCAAAGTGAATGCCATTATAAAATTAAATAACTACTAGAGATTGACAAGTATGCTACTGAAACAACAATCAGCATTTCTGTACATTATTCATGGAATCCTACTTTACAATAAAGCTTACAGCAAAGTCAAGGACAGATTCTGCTAACACTGTGACACAAAACTAACATCAGATGTGAAAGTTAACATCCTAAACCAGTACTATCCAAAATAAAAATAAATTAATAAAAGTCAAATCAAATCAATAATGGTTGACTCTTCTGGATGGTGGCTCTCTCTTACCTGTTCACTTCAAAGGCAGGCTCAGTCACATACACATATATATGGTCTTGCATCATAATGCACTATAGAAAACATCTGATGGTTGATCTCCATGTAAAAGGCACATCAACTAAGGAAGGTCTTAGCGGCACTATATCCATTTATTAAGTCTAAAAGAAAGTTTTTACAAAAAAAAAAAAATCACAAGGAAAGGACTCTCAGAACAACATGTCATTTTGGACCAGTATTTGGGAATTGTAATGGCAGTAAATTCATTTCAGTTTAGGTTGGCAATAATCTCTCACAATGAATAATACTGTTTGCTATGTATAATTCCAGTACTTCGTGACCTGCCTCCACTTGCATATTAGTCAGAGTTGTCAACAAAGCATTGAGAGTGGGAAGGAGTGCAGTAGCACAGACACTGTGAAAATAGTAGATGTTGTTCATAGATTCATAGACATTAGGGCTGGAAGGGACCTCAGAAGATCATCAAGTCCAGCCCCCTGCCTCAGAGGCAGGAAGTCAGTTGGGGTCACAGGATCCCAGCAAGATAAATGTCCAATTGACTCTTAAAGGAGTCCAGAGTGGGTGCTTGCACCACCTCTGGCGGCAGTCTGTGCCAGGCTCGCACTGTAAAGAAGGTCTTCCTTATGTCCAACCTGAAACGGTCTTGGAAAAGTTTGTGACCGTTTGACCTTGTCATCCCATGGGGTGCTCTGATGAACAGGCATTCCCCCAGATCCTCATGTATACCCCTTATATACTTATAGGGAGCCACCAGGTCCCCCCTAAGCCTGTGTTTTTCCAGGCTGAAGAGTCTCATAGCTCACAGCCATACGGCCTGTTTTCCTGCCCCCTAATCATGTGTGTGGCTCTCCTCTGGACTCTCTCAAGCTTCTGGATACAGTACTCCAGCTGCAGCCTTACCAAGGCCGAGTACAGCAGGAGGATGACATCCTGGCATTTGCTAGAGAAGCATCTATGGATGCAAGCCAGAGTTTTGCTCACTTTGCCGGCTGCAATATCACATTGGTGGCTCACATTCATCTTGTGGTCAATCATGACCCCCAAGTCCCTTTTGGCCATGGTGCTAGCAAGCATAGCACTGCTAAGCCTATAAGCATGCTGCAGGTTTTTCTTCCCAAGGTGGAGTACCTGGAATTTTTTGGCACTGAAGGCCATCAGGTTTTCATCCGCCTATTTTCCGAACCTGTCAAGGTTGGCCTGGATCACCACCATGTCCTTGGGTGTGGACGCTTTACCCAAAGTTTGGTGTCATCAGTTAACTTGGCCAGTCCACTTCTGACACCAATGTCCACATCATTAATGAAGATATTGAAAAGAATAGGCCCAAGGACAGGGCCTTGGGGGACCCCACTGGTCACGGCGCACCACAACGATTGACTTCCGTCAACTACCACTGTCTGGGTCCGACCTTGAAACCAGTTCCCCAGCCAGCAGACTATGATGTAGCTGAGGCCACAATTGGCCAGTTTTTCTATAAGACGATCATGGGATACCAGATTGAAAGCTTTTTTAAAGTTAAGATATATGACATCAATCACTTCTCCCTTGTCCAGGTCATATGTCACCTGGTCGTAGAGGAGGTGAGTTTGGTCAAGCAAGACCTACCCATAAGAAACCGATGCTGGCTATCCCTTAGGATATTGCCGTCGGCCAGTCTGTTAAGAATGGCTTCTTTAATAATCTTTTCCAAGACCTTCCCCGGGATAGAGGTCAGGCTGATGGGCCTGTAGTTTGCTGGATCCACTTTCCTCCCTTTCTTGAAGATAGGCACCACATTGGCCTTCTTCCAATCTTTGGGCACTTCAGCTGAGCACCACGAGTTCTCGAAGATCCATGCCCGTGGCAGAGCTATGGTGCTAGCCAGCTCCTTAAGTAACCTGGTGTGTAAGCTGTCTGGGCCAGCTGACTTGAAGTTGTCCAGCCTCTTAAGGTGTTCCTTCACATGGTCAACACTGATGAAGGGTAAAAGTTCTCCCTCGCTCTGGCCATCCTGTACTGTATTGAGCAGAGCTGTCCCTTGGGGCTGGTGAAAAACCGATGCAAAATACCCGTAAAGCAGGTTGACTTTTTCCTGGGCTTTGGTTGTCAGTTGACCCATATGGCTTAGCAGGAGTCCAATGTTACCCTTGCTTTTCCTCCGGCTCCCCACATATCTACAAAAAGACTTTTTATTGTCCTTGATATGTGTAGATAGTTGGAGTTCATTTGCAGCCTTGTCTTTCCTGGTTCGCTCCCTACAGGTCCAGACCAATGCAGAGTACTCCTCCTTTGGGGTGGATCCAGCCTTTCATCCTTTGTAGGTCTTTCTTTTTAGATGCAGGAGGTCCACTAGTTCCCTGCAGAGCCAGGGGGGCTGCTGTGCCCTTTTGCTGCCTTTCCTCCAAGAAGGGATTGCTTGAGATTCCAGGATCGCCCCCTTGAGCAACCATTCTTCCTGAACTCCCCTCCTTTTTGGGTAGTGGTCCCTTAGGGCCTCGCCAACAAGTCTCCTGAGCTTGTCAAAGTCAGCTTTCCTGAAATCAAGAACTTCTGCTTTGCTGACTGACTTGGCAGCTTTACGGTGGATAGTGAAGGTGATCAGCTCATGGTTGCTGTCTCCCAGCTTCTCTTTGATCATTAGGTTGCTGATTAAGTCATCCCCCACTGGCAGTACCAGGTCGAGCAGTGCTTTGCCTCTCATCGCTCCATAGACTTCTTGAGTCAGATAGAGTTCATCCATGCACATGAGGAAGCTTGGTGACCATTTGGACGTGCTCTTCCCACGAGATGTCAGAGTAGATGAAATCTCCCATGACAACCATGCACCGGGAGCATGCAGCCTCAGCTAGTTCCCTGGCGAATTCCAGGTCAAGCTCTTGATCTGGGCTAGGAGGTCTGTAGTAGACTCCCACCATTGTGTCCCCTGTGCCCACCATGGATTTTGACCCAGAGAGTCTCCAATCATCCCCCCTGGGTGCCAAAGTCAGCTTGCAGGGATGCATAGCTTTCCTTAGCATAGAAGGGAAGATGTAGGAGTATGTCGCTATGCAGGTGGCTGTTCATTGCCATCATCAGCTGAAGTTGGATGCTGGTCTGGCTTTGAAGTACCTTTTCTTTGTGAACAACAATATTTAGAGTTTCTGTTCCATAAAATTGTGACAATACTACTTCCTTTCTACAGTGCCTGTAATTTGAGATGACACATTCCAAGGGTAGTGATGCTCTCACGTTTATATAGTGCTTCACATCATGGAGCTCTGACCTCAGTGCCTTCTGCAATATTACTAATTTTGCCTGCAATTGTTAAATATGTCTAGTCAGTTAAAATTACTGTACTCTGAATAATTTGTGAGGACTGAAAATAATTTCGCAAGGACTTAATTTCTGTGAACAAAATGCACAGTTGTCCAGATCTAAGTCAGTATTTATTATTACAAGAATATTACAAAGAGAGCTGCCATTTTCATTCATTCAGCCAGTCTAATAGTATGGTTTCTACATAATTGCTAGCTTTGTTAGAATTAGGGTGTAGCAAGCCGTTAAGAACAGAAGGAAACAGATGAATGAAGTCCGTTCATGTGAAGGGGACCGTGTACATTGCCTTCCTTTATCTTCTCTAGCAAATGCTAAGAGGAAAGTGTGATCAGCAGACTGCAGAGGAAAGGGCCAAAAAGTTGAATGACTGTATTGTCTGTATGAAGCCCCACTGTTTGTTCTTTGCTACTCAAATACACAGTGGGCTTTTTGTTGTTGTTGGCAGAAAGGAAAATATGATATACATGTGCTGAGTACATCATTGTAGGAAGATGGTCGACTAATGGGAAGTTCTAACTATTATTCTGTGGATAGTGGGATCTGAGACTTCTCAGAACTATTTTAGGTGTGCAGTACCATAATTGCATTTCTATCATTCAGCAGCAAACTAATAGCATCCATTTATGCTGAACTGAATGTGAAGAAACTCCAAAGGTCAATGACAAGCGTATGTCCTCCTATAAGATTCAGTGATTCAGTTAGTAGCTTAATTGGAAATTCCTTACTTTATATTTTAATCCTCTAACTAAAATGTTTATAATGAGATTATATGTGTATTTCATTTTTTGTCATCCATATCAAAGGGTCTGTTATGATTCTCAGGCAGGTTCATACTGTGTTTACTAGATGCATACCAAGGCTTAACACTTATAGGGTCTAATAGGGCTGTGCAAAGCTTTGGTAGCCAATTCAATTAGGAGGAGATTTGGCCCAATTCGGTGGCCAAATCTCCAAATCTGAATTGAATCAGGAGACCCGTTAAAAGGTCTGAATTGATTCAGATAGGTTCAGCGCCATTTCGGAAATTCGGCCATAGACTAAATAGGCAGCAGTCCTTGACCACATTGGACATGTTTGCCTCCAGCTGGTAAGTCTGTTGTGGTGAGTGGAGGGGGAAGGACAGGGGCATGGGGGAGGGGGGGCATATCAATGCCCCCACAGCAAGGGAGGGATTGGGGCTGGCGCTAGGGCTGGGGTTGGGACAACCCACCCAGCCAGAGTGGTGGGGTGCAGGATTCATGGAGCGGGGCTCCCACCACCACATGCTGCTGGTCTGGGAGCTGCTCTTCTGGTGGCTCTCACCACGGGTTTTTTTGACACTGGGATCTCCTGGTGTCACATGCCCTCTCCATCCCCCTCAAATTAGCAGCAAATTAGCAGCGCAGGGAACACTTACATGTGCAGTGTGTGTGGTGCCACAGAGCTCTGTGCTGCTGCATACCACACATTCCTGTTCGTCTGGATGCACCCTTGTAGTTCAATGTGTTTCTGAAATACAGTACTTCCTTTATCAATGCTGGACTTTACATCAAACATGCAATAATCACTATTGTGAATGATGCTACTTAGATAAGTTCATTTTACTTAACATTTAGGTTAAAATTTAAGGTCCCATTTTCACAAATGGGCAGAATTACCTAAAAGTTATGTAAGTTGATTCAATAAGACCACCAGCTTGCTCAACAGGATTTGTCAGACCATCTGTCTTTTTCTGCATGTCTTCATTTGATTTATTTATCAGACAGATGTCGTCTGCAAAGTTTGAGACTCCAAGTTTGCTATGTTTCCCTGCAATGCCCATTGCTATATAGCTGGCAGAGGAATCACTGTCAGCAGCAAGTACAAACAATATATGAGAAAAGATAGAATCTTGCCTGACACCAGTCTCATCTCCAGGTATATTTTTACTGCACAGTGTGCATTCTACTATAATTTAATTATTTGAAATATTTTGTTGGAAATCCAGTTAGCAAATCATCGTAGTAGATAATGAGTCATTAAATACATTTTGTTAATACACAAAATTAAGGCTACTGACTGCAGCCATTCACACCATTTGAAGCTCTGGTCTACCCTAAGATCAATTTGTCTCCTTCATTGTTCTGCAAGTATGCTATCAAATGTGTCTCTAAACCTTTTTAAAGACAATTGCACAGAATTTACTGGGGATTTGGAGAAGCATAACCCTCGCTCAGTTGTTACAATCACTCAAATGTTAATCTTTTAAAGAGTTGGATTATAATCCTTTTCCATTCTTCTGGGTTGTATTCCTTCTTCATAGTAAACTGAGTCAATCAGTGCAATAACCCTTTCATGTTGTCGTCTTCACTTTCTTTAAGAAGTTCAGCTTTGATTTAAACTTTACTTGGAAAGATATTTTTTACTCTGTTGATGGTTGTTTTAAATTCATCCATAAAAACATCAAAATGTACTTTCTTCTTTTTGTTAAGGAGAAACGATACTTCTGGGAGACATCTGCTAATGATATTCTGCTCATCTTTTCTATTGCTCTTCTAAAGGAAGACTTTCCCTGCTGTGGGTAGAGTCCCCAGTAAGCTATTCAGTGGTTTGATAGAGTGCTGTCATGTCTTTTTTCACTGCTGCTGTTTTACTTCTAATGCCTACGTATCAATATCTACTTCGTTTTTCTTTCTAGCCAGTCTTCTCACCATTTTATCTCTATTCTGTATTCCACTTTACATTCTTTACCTCTTTCTGACCCTTAAACATGAAATATATTTAATTTGGTCTACGTTCCTTCTGCAATAGTGTCCCACACAGCATTGATGATTCATTCTTCCTTCCTACCTTTGCTAAAACCCAGGTTGTTATTTGCTCTTATAAACAGAAGTTTCACGTCTGTTTTACTTCTTACGCCCTCTTACGCCCTCTTGTAAGTGTATTTCCACCATATTAGAAGTCTTCTTTGAAAGCTGAGTTTCAAAAAATGTTCCTATTTTGTCCTTCCTCTCATTTAGATAAATTACATTCTGATATTCTTTACTAGTAATTTTTTCAGTTTATGTTCATTGTACAAATACCTAAATGTTGATCCTTACCTATACCTACTCCTCTATATATGTGGGCATCTTGAAGTGACAGTTGAAACTTTGTATATAACAAAAAGTTTATTTATTAATTGTCTCAGGCAAGATCCATTTGTGGATCTTTCTAACAAGAGTTTTCTTTCAATGATGAGTGAACTGGGATTCTAATGATGTAATACAACACTGTTGTTATGTGAGCAGTACTATGTACACATTATATTAATCAAACTATGATTATCTTTTTCCACCATAGTATTCATATCACTTATACATAGGGACCTACCACATTCATGGGCCCTGGTGGCCAATTACATGGCTGGAACATGGCCAGGGCCCCTGATTTCACAGCCATATCATGGCTGTGGCTGGCCTTTTTGAGGGCCCAATCTGGGCTGTGCCTGCCATTTTGAAGGCCACACTGGGTAAGCAGTTTCAGCTGGGTGGCTCCTACCGCAGCTCACGAGGCTGTAGCTTCAGCTCCCAGCCACCAGATCTGGAGCTGGAGCCCCAGCACTCTGCATGGGGCTGAGCCCCACTTGTGTGCAGTGGAGCAGCCCAAGCCATGCTCCCACCAGTGCCCACAGAGCAGCTGGGTGCCGTTCTACGCGCCCCCTCCAGTTCCAGGATCTGGAGCTAGGCCCTTGTGTGCCTGCCAGGAGTGGTGCAGCGCAGTGCAGCAGGAGTGAGAGGAGGAGCTGCTGCTGGAAGCCAGGGGCACACAGCAGCACCTGGCTGACTGAAGCCACACTGAGAACAGCCTGCTGGAAGCTGCTCTGGCCCCTGCTGCACCGCACTTTGTACGCCACATTGTTCTTGGCAGGCAGGTGGGCAGGCAAGCAGCTTTAGTGAGGTGGCTGCTGCCACAGTGCTGGGGCTCTGGCTTCAGCTCCTGGCCACTTTCCTGGGAGCTGGAGCCAGAGCCCCATGTGCTGGAACAGGAGCAGTTTCCAATGGGCTGTTCCCAGGGTGGCTGCAGCCAGCCGGGAGCTGCTCTGTGCCTCCAGCCTCCAGCAGCAGCTCTTCCTCTCACACCTGCTGCACTGTGCTGTACCACTCCCAGCAGGCACGTGGGGATCTGGCTCCAAATCCTGGAACTGGAGGGGGGGGCTGCAGAGCAGCACCCAGCCAGGCTGTGGGCACCAGTGGACATGTGGCACGGGCTGCTCTGATGCAAGTGAACAGGGCTTGGCCCCATGCAGAGTGCCACGGGGGTAGTGTGAACTGCACTGCCTGGGGAGCTATGCTGTACATGTCTCCTGCTCTCCCCCAGCCACTTATACACAACAGGCTCCCAGGACCTAGCAACCAGGCAGCCCCCACTCCTCACACACCCACCCCCACATCCCCCCACACTCTCTCCCTTCCCTTCTCCTTCCCCCTCCAAGGAGACCTGGAGCTTTTCCCTGATCCTCCCCTCCCTTTCCCACTCTGGAGACAGAGATGGGAACCTTTCCCACCTCCCTCCTCCCCACCGCTTCAGGAGATGGGCAGCCTACCTTTTTTTTTCCTCTTTGTTCCCTTCCCCCTCCATCTACCCTTACAGGAGACAGCTTTTTGCTGGCACTTTGCCAGCTTTTTTAACATAGCTGGTTCTCCATGCTTTTTCATGGGGAACTGGCTATTTCACAGGAGACTGCCAATTACATGATTTCCATGAAATTGTGTATTTTTTAGGTCCCTACTCATATGAATGCAGAATCTTATATTGTGAGGCTTTCCTGTTGAGGTCCTGTCAAATAACTCTTGTCTCCAATATTCATTCATTGGACAGAATAGTGAATGATGATCATTTTCCTGTAATGTTTCTGAAATCTTGCTTTTATAAATCTATGGTCATTTGATTCCTAGACTAAAATGATTCTTTTGCCATGAGCTTGCATGTTATTGCACATGCTTCCCCTTTCTTGGCTTCTGTCCCTAAATAAACTGTAAGTTTACTGTCATTTTGATATTGGTATCTGGCTACTTGTATTAATCAGTATTAAGATCTATGTTATAATTCTTAATTTTCTTTCACTTGAACTGACTTCCTGATTATATTCCTCATCACATAAACCAACCCAATGCTTGGAAAGGACCCTGAAGAGTCTTCAAGGCAACAGTAGCCTGCCATCGAGAGCATGGTTACTCTCCTTTTAAGGGCTATAGGATCCAGGGATCTGTACCTGCCATATCACTCTTGTTTCTAGAAATGTTTTCCAAGATTCAGTTGTCAACCTCCTTCCTGCACTACAGCTAGATATAGAGTAAAATATTTAAACAAAGATTAACTGGTCAGAGTTGACTGTACTGGTTGAGTCTGGCTAATACCTGTCTGCAACATGTGTTTTGGGCTGTTTCAAAGTGGCCTAGATAACATTTAAACAGCCCATCATTTTTCTAGGTCTAGAAATGGTCCAGTTTTGTGATGTTCTAAGAAGGTGTTTGAAGTACAATACTACTCTTCATTACATTTGGGGTTGAGGGGAGGTAATATGTTACCTGCATTTGCTATTTCTATCCAAAATAAAAAGTAATGGAAATGGAGCTGCCATTGTTGCAAACTTAGTAAGCTATTCAGCCCTGGTTAGCAAAATTATAACATCTCTGATTTGGAAACAGAGCAAAAGGACGAAGCCAACCATGAGCAGTGAGGAGAAAGCAGCATTAAAAGAACAAAACAACCTCCAATATATAAAGGGGAAACAATAGCTGTCAATATAATTTTGAAGCTGTGACAAATATGGAATTGATAAGAGAAGCTAAAGAAATTAGGGGGTGGAAATCCATGACTGGTAGAGCTAAAGATAATAACTATATTAGGCATAAAAGACATCTTACCAACAATTTTACCTGATGCAGAAAGTAAAATTGTCAGTCATGCTATGGGAAAGGCTGTATTCAATAATTTTGTTTGCTAAGAAGGAGGATGATATGGTCATACTACATGAAAATATGGAAGTAATCTTCAATCCATTAATGATGGAGGATGATGGCAAAGAATGTTAATTACCAAAATATTTTTTTAAAATCATCAGATTAGCAGACTTGAATAACTTGTACCCAAGGGTACAAAAATATATTGTCTGAGGCAGTCTTCTGGCCTTCTGATGTTAGATTTTTCATGAATCTTGCAATACTGGGAAAACTCCAGCAGACTCGAAGAGTACCAATAGTGTGGCAATATTGAAAGAGGGCCCAACAGGATGATCCAGGTAACTATCACCTTGTTAGGCTGACACCAATCCCCAGCAAAATAATAGAAAGCTGCTATGGGATTTAACTGATGAAGACAAAAATCTAGAAATAAATTAACACCAATCAATCAATGAAAAGACTAACATAGGTTTTCTCAAAGCAAACCCAATTTAATTCTTGATGAGATTGCAATTTGCTGGATAAAAGTAATTACACAGGGTAAGACTTTTGTAAAGCAGTTGATGTAGTGCAGTATGACATCCCAATTAAAAGCAAAAACACAAGAGCATACAGTAATAATAAAATGCACACTAAATGAATTAAAAAACAGCTAAGTGACAGTGATATCCAAAAAAATGAACCAGAAATGCAAAATAGCCAAATAGGAGTGTTTCTACAAGGGTTCCACAAGTTTTCTACAATTTGATATTTTTATTTTAAAGATCTGGAAATAAATCTTATTGTAGACAAAAAATTAGGCTGATAAAATGTATGGATGACAAAGAATACAGAACTGGCTAATGAGGAGGACAAGGTAGTCCTGCAGAGAAATATAGATAAGAGTCAGCAACGTATTACACATGCAAGCGAAAGCTTGCAAACTTGTTGGTGCTGTGGGCCACCGTTTCTCCCCCAGCTGCTCCAGCCACAGTGAACAGAGGTTGCATCAAGGAAAAGCAGCCCTCCACATGGGCTGTAGCAGCTGGCTGGAGTGGCCAGGGCAATAGGTGCGCCATAAGCAAAATATCAACCAGATCAAATGGCTGCAGCTTTAGAACACCCTAAGTAAAATGCAGACTGGATTGGACCTTTGCAAGCCAGAACCAATCCTTTTGCAGACCAGATGCAACCCATGGGCCATAGGTTGCCAATTCCTCATTTTAAAAGCTGAACTTGGAGCATATCTTAACCAGATCCAAATGCAAAAGGCATACATCTAAGGATCCAGAATGCCTGTCATATCTACAGCATAGGAAACTGTGTACTTGGGAACAGTGACACTGAAAAAGAATCCAGCTGTTACAGTGACAAACAATATCAAATTTCAGTATAATGTTATGGTGAAAAAGCTAATGAAATCTATGGATGTTTAGAAAGGGGAGTACAGAGATTATTTTACCTCTGTACATGGCATTAGTGAGACTGATGCTAAAATGTTGCATGTAGTTCTGATGTCTATACCTTAAAAAAGAATGTTGAAAGGTTGGAGAGTGCAGAAAAAGAACTGCAAGAATTATGTAAGGGCTGGAAAGCATTCTTTATATTGAGGGACAGAGTCTGTTTAATTTATCAAAAACACTGAGCTGTGACTTGATTTACAATGTACAAGTAACTTTCACATGGAGAAAATACTGGGTACTTAATGGCAGCATAATCTATTGGAGAAAGGTATAACAAGAACCAGTGGCTTAACCTGAAGTAAGACACATTCAATTTAGAAATAAATTGAAAAAAAGAAAACAAGCAGTGACAATATGTAACCACAGAAATACACCTCCTAAGAAAATGGTGGGTTCAGATTGAGACTGGATGTCTTTTTGGAAGCCAAACTTTGGCTTAATTCAAGTTATACTTTCATCAAGCAGTTCTTGTGCTCAATACAGGAGTAATTGGATGGAATCTATAGGTCAGCTAGATGACTGAAGGATCCCTAATCACCTTAAGCTCTATCAAATCACAAAGTGTGTTAAGAGTAACCATTTAAATGTTCAAACAGCCCACAATATTATTCAGCTATGTAACTCTCCACTGGATGGTTGGGATGCAGGCAAAGATTCAGCCACCTCAGCTGGCTGATGATCCTAGCTAGAGATCAAGAGCTATTTCACCACATGCTGCTTACTTTCTATCTAATGGTTGTGATAGTCCACTGGAGTAATAGTCTTAGGTACAAATGTTTCATATACTACATATCACTAATAAAAGGGATATGAATCTGTAACTACTCCAATAAGAGAGCTTTAGATGCCCTAGTTTTTTCTTTGGAGGAGCTCAATGCAATCACCAGAAACATGACCAGATGGCAAAAAGTCATATGAGTGGTAGACATCCAGGATTTGTACTGCTAATGCTTGGGATGAACTTCTTTCCAACAGGAAAATATGTCACCCACTGTGATGACTGTGAAACTCAAGCTGAGCTGGGCCTACTCATAAAAGTTAAAATACAAAATATTAATGACAATTGCATAATGCAAGAGGATGTGAGTTTGTGGCTGGTCCTTCTGAAAAGAAATAATGAGACATTACTTCCAGCTTATCTTACTATATTTATGATTATTTTAAGCAGCCTCCGATTAGTCTGGTAAATATTTCTGTTGCAATTAACTTGTGTTTATGTGCAGGAAAAGACATTCTCCATATGGGCTCTGATAGGTGTCTCCCCTTGATTTATACTCTTTTTGCCTCAGTGGTTCCCTACATTTTCCAAGGACAGCTCCTAGTAAACCTTGTTTTTCCTAGTTGTTAATCAATTTCTTGATACATTCCAACTTAGTAGAAATGGATAACCTCTTATCACTGAGGAAGGTAATTCATTCAAAATTGAGACTTTCTGATACCCAATAATGAGCAGTTTGATTAACAGGATTTTCCTGTCAATTACTGCTTGGGACTCTCTCTCGATTTATGCAACCACAAAAATGCTTTGAAGATGCTGAGCTTTTTCAGTGTCACTGCTTCCAAGTACACAGTTTCCTATGCTGTAGGACTTGGAATCTGCTTCAGGGGCACAGGGGCTTTGGAGCAAGATGGGAATCTCTTTTTGGGCATGCTCCCACTGGTGCCAGGATGAGGAGGAGCAGGGGCAAGGGGGTGGAGCCTGTGGAGATGCATCAGCATCCCTGCGGTGCTCCTGTGTTTTGTTCCCTTGCCTCAGCTGGTTTGGGCTCAGCAGTGCAGGCAGACAGCATATGTGGGATGCTCATCTGCCAGCTCAAAATGATCCCAGACCACACTACTCACTCACTTCTGGGGTGCAGGTGCATGTGTGCATACTGCCTTTTCCCCCTCCTCATCAGGCAGAGGTACAGCAACAGGAGGAGTGGACTCAGCTGTGCCACTTGCCTCCACAACTTCTACCTCAACCTCCTCCAAAGTGCCTTCTGGGGAAGGAGACATGGCTCTAGGGGAAACTTGAGGGGTGTGAAGCACAAACTCTGATGATTCCCCTTCCTTCCCCAGAATTTCCCTTACTATGGCACTCAGATCCAGCTCCAGCTCCAGCTACTCCTTTGGCACTGGAAGACTCAGGATGGGAAGTGAAATGAGGGTGGAGGAGACTGTCATACTGGTGGTGTTTGTTGTCATGGTGGTAGGGGGAGCAGGTTATGGCTGGTACTCTTGGAGGGGATGCAGACTCAGACAATGGCACTGCTCCCCTCTCCTTGCTGCCAGTAGAACTGGAAGCCTCACACCTGCTAGTAGGGGTGTGCGAAGTAGGCCATATTCAATTTGCATTTGGCCTGTTTTGGGGGACAGTGATTTGATTCATTGATTCAGATCACTGTCCCGATTGCATTTGGCCGAATCTGAATCTGAAGATTCGATGTTGATATGGAGAATTAGTCATTCAGCCATAGACGCGGGTTTAAATGTTTTTTCCACACACCTCAAGGTACCAAGCATGGCACTTGAATGCTGAGATGGTAGGGTGGATGGAGCGTCCCACAGGAGTGCAGGGGGCCCCTTGTGTGCTTGGTGGCAGACCCAGAAGTGGACCAGAAATACTCTGCCTCAGCGATCTTCTGCGGGGGGACCCTGGGTGCTACCCCAGATCCAGGAGGCACCAGTTGCTGAGCCAGGGGGTGAGAGCAGGGAGGGTCTACTTCTGGTGCTTTTGGTCCACTTCTGGGTCTACCACTGAGCACACTGGTGAACCCCGTGCACTCCTGTGGGACGCTCCATCTGCCCCACCATCTCAGCATTCACAAGCTGCCTGGTACCTTGAAGTATGTAGAAAAAACATTTAAAACTGTGTCTATGTCCAAATTATCAAATCCCTCTGAATCTCTCTGAATCTATTCAGAGGCTTCTGATTTGATTTGAAGAGATTAAAGGGTCTCCTGATTCAATTCAGATTTGGAGATTCAGCCACTGAATCAGGCTGAATCTCTGCCAAATTGAATCAGTGACCAAAGCTTCACACCGCCCTACCTACTAGTTGTAGGAAAGAGGCTGTATCTCAGTTTGGAGCAGGGGGCGGGAAATTTAGTTTTCCCTCTAACCCCTCTTCCGCCCCTCCCTGAAGGCTTGCCAGCTGCCTTAGAGCACGCTTCACGGTATGTTTCATAGTGTGTTTGCCTTGGTGTGCTGGAAAATCTGTGTTCTTCTGTAATGTAATCTGTATTTATGTAATATATGTACATAATTGTATGTATGTATCTATGTAATGTATGTATGTATTTATGTAATAAATAAAATATATAAATGTATGTAGTATGTGTTCCTGAGTAAATTCTATATTATAATATACAATATATGCTGTGCTTCCCTGTACAGTGAATGGAATGCACACTGTGAGAAAAAGCATAGATTTCTTTTCTGGAGGAAAAGAATCAAAGGAGACTAACAAAAAGAGGATTTTGGGGGAGGAATAAATTGAAAGAAATGAAGGAATATAATAATAAAAGGGTATAGAAAGCAAAAGGTATTGAAGTAACAGTAACAGACTAGCAAGTAGGAAGTGATAATCTTTCTCTGTCGCTGCTGAGCTGCTGGAAGACAGCTCAGTAACTGACCCCAAGGCAGAAAGCTCATTTCAAATAATGCTGCTTTTTATGCTGTTTTTCCATCCTTCCCCCAGGACACTGGGATTGGAAGGGACCTCAGGGAAGGATCACAGTCACTGGCTAGCTACACATGTAAGTATCAGAGCAGTCCTTCCCCCCTGTCCCCCCTCCCTTGCCTTAGTTTCTGTTTCCCTGCAAGCAAGCCCAGCTTCAAAACTCAAAACATTTCAAAACTTTTGAAACTTTTCCACTGCCCTTGTTTCATTTTGAGGCTGCTTCGAAGCCTTTCATTTCATTTTGATTTTCCTGTTTTGAGCTCGAAATGAGTCAAAACAGCGTCAAAATGAAACACCCAGTGAAATTTTTCACAGCCCTACTAACAGCATGCACCAAGAATGAAAGATCCTTCTGACAAGAACTGCTGCTGTGCCCAGCTGATCTTTGGGTGATTAGATCCACACCTCGAGAAATAGACTGCCTCTTTTGCCTGTAATTGGTGAGAGATTATCACTTTTACCAATAAATATTCGACATTGCTTTGCTTTAGGTTCATTTAACAGTAAATACTTGTAGTAAATAAAGCTTTTCTGTCATTCATCAAATGAGTTGTTTGTCAATCCTTTAACACTAGTCCTGAATCCCATTTCATGATGTAACAACTGAAATCTATAACTCTGTGCCAGACTTGCAGAAGATACAAGTATTATATCACCAGCTCAAACATTTTGGGTCTTTAGTTTGTACTCATTGCACCCATTAAAAACTAAACCAGAACAGGATCTCATCCAGTGATAGGATGCCAGCTTAAAAATGCAGTCAGGTCTCCTGTTTCTGGAGGCTGCTTAGGAGAGGTCAATTTTCTACATACTGGAAGGTCCATATAGTTCAGCTGAAAACAATGGCATGCTGCTTCTAATGCTATGCTAATATGAAAGGTAGATGCTGCCAGAAGACCACAAGGTACAGTGCAGAAATGTCTTTAAGTTGGATCCAAGAGAACATAGTACATTTATACTCAATGATTGTGATGATGTACATTTTAAAATAAAAACTTTAAAATAAAAGATGTTATTGGCAGTTTCCTGACCTTGTTAAACACACAAGAAGGAAAAATACTGTGTATGAATATAGTATTGTAAAAGTGGAGAGCAACTTAATAACCTGCCAGAGAGATTGTTCCACTAATACCCCAAGCTTAACCCTAAAAGATTTATAGGGACACCTCCATAACTGGGTATTTTAAGAATGTTTTATGCAATGGTCCACATGGTAAATATCAGGGGTGGATCCAGAGGGGAAGTGCAGCTGCAGCCTCTCTTTAATGCTTCCTCCACACAAAGTTTAAAATCTACCACCTGGGAAGGTAGTAGAATTTCTATTCAGGTTCAGAATCATCTCTCCAGTTCCTGCTG
>NW_005841846.1:4914874-4916955 GCF_000455745.1 Alligator sinensis | reverse complement strand
CTCCCTCCACACCACAGATGTTAATTACCCTCTATCCTTTTTAATGGTCTTGATGTCCCACTATTCAAACTGTCCTTTATTCTGCAATTGTAGTTCCTGGTTGATGTTCCTGGTAATGTCTCTCTTCTGTTTCACAGCCCTGCAGGCTGTTTCTAGCTCTAGCTAAAAACCTTAACTCAGGTGTGATCATATTAACTCAGCATCTACACAAGATGTTTACTGCAAAGTAGACTAATTAGTTTCACAGCAAACAGCTCATTTCTACATGTGCAGCCCTATCAGGCTGCAGGAAACTAATTAACTCTGCAGCAGGGTCATACTTGTAAATGCAAGTATTATTCTGCTGCAGAGTTTTTTCATACACAGCAGTGCACGTGTAGATGCTGACTCAGCTTGCTGGGGTATGAAGGTGCTTTAGAGAGGGGGCTACCTACCAGCTAGCCCTGCATTGGAGCACCCTCATGCCCCAGCCACCTGCTCTCCAGCATATTGAGCCAGGTTGGAGCAGCCCCAGGCTGGCAGGCTGACCCCCCTGGGTCCCCTGCCAGCTGGGGCTGCTTCAACCCAGCTCAGTATGCTGCAGTCCCAGGCACTCAGGAGCAATAAACAACAGCGTGGTATGTGCTGGAGTTTCCTGCTGTGTGTTTATAATATGTAGATGCGCGCACAGTGAAGTATTGGAGGGACTGTCAAGATGCTTGGGAAAACTAGATTTTGTTTTACGGAGCTGAATACATATATTTATCTGTAATGACTATTGGATTAATAAAACTGTATCTTTTGACTATTTTTCCTAGTCTGTTTTGTTTTATTAAAGTGTGTGTGTGTGTGTGTGTGTGTGTGTGTGTGTGTAAATCTAGCAAATGAGTGCACATTCTAACCATTATATATGGTTTTGCTTTGATCTTAAACAGAATACCATAGTGCTAGTCCCTTAGCATATTACCAAAGCTTCTAGTTTCTCTTTAACTGGAGACAAATTTGGATGAAATTGTATGTGATGATGTGCCACATCTTCTGCACCCCCTTTTTCAAAATCCTAGATCTGCCCATGATAAAACTCTCTGTGCCTGACAGCAGCATCCTCAGTCATACTGCACTGCTCTGCACAGGCTCTCCCCTAAGCTGGAAGCAGCATTGTGCACTGGTGGTGGTGTGCATGTTTGGAGGGAGAGGGGGAAAGAAACAGAAACTGCCATATGAAGTAGCTCTGTGTGTCTACTCCTACCCCACAAAACTAGCAGCTAGACTGTTATAACTTAGCTTGTTTCATTCAGGGTCAAGTGATCCTAGTTTAACTTTCTAGTTCTAGAAAATGGAAGAAAAGTCCTAGTAACTGAAAAAACCCCAAAATAATTAGGACGGAGCAACCGACTCTTAGTCCTCCCCACTTTTAACTCAGTATCACTGTTATTCTGTCCATACCCTTAACAAGGCCATTTTTGCCAAAAATACCTTGAATGAAAACATCTGTCCAGCTGTTATACCAGTTACAATTTCTATTGCCTTTTTTATCAAACTTGCCACCGAGGAAAAGGAAACAGATTAGTACCCAGCCAGTCTCTCTCCAAATACCAGAAACGTATTCGAGGGTCCACTGAGTCAAAGTGAGTCTTTCTGTTGATTTCAAGCATGGGAAGATGTAGGATTTTGAAAAGGGGGGTGCAAATAGCTTGGTGTATCATTACAGATAACACAACATAACACATTTTTCTCCAGTTAAAAAGAAAATAGGGAAGCTTTACTATTATGCTAGATACTGAGGGCTATATTATTCAGTACAAGTTCCAAGCAAAAACAAATATAATTTTACTGCAAACTCCATTAATTTAATATATCATATATCAATAATATAAAAAACAACAACAAACTAGACAAACAATAATAAAAAAAATGTTGTTTCATCAGTCCTGTACTCAGAGCCAACCTGAGCAGAGTGCAGGGCCCGGGGCACATCAGCCCACGCGGGGCCCCACCCTAACTCCGATCCCACGCACCCTGGACCTGAAGAAGCTGCCACTGCTGCAGCCAGCACTAGTGGCAGGGGGGGGGGGGGGGGGGGGGAGGAAGCGCAGAGGAAG
>NW_005841846.1:4888400-4914864 GCF_000455745.1 Alligator sinensis | reverse complement strand
CAGCCACTCTGCCTAGCTCCATGCTCCCTCCCCCCCCCCACCCCAAAGCACGGGGCCTGGGGCAGTCACCCCAATTCACCTCCCTGCCAGGGACAGCCCTGCCTGTACTCATTAGAATTAAATGTACATGCCTTTCAGATTCATAAAACAAAATCTAGCCTTCCTGAGCATCTTGGTAGTGCATCCAGTGCTCACTGAAAATTATTTCCATACATGAGTTAATGTTTGCAGGGCTATGAAATAGGAGCAGCATTACCAGAAGTCAATAACAGACAGCAGAATTGCAGAAGAAAGGACAGTTTGATTAGTGCAACATTAAGGCATTTAAAAAGGAGAGAGGGTTGTTAACAAACCTGTAAAGTGAAGAGTTTGGAAGGAATCAGAGAATCAGAACTCAGGTTATAAGAGCCATGAAGTAAATTTGCTCCCTTACTGCTCCCTGAATAGAAATGCTGCTGCCACTGCCATGTACTTGGTTTTAAACTTCAGGAGAACAAAGAATTGGGACAGGGGAGGGGGGAGCGGGAGTGTGGTGAGTATACCATCGTACCCTTCCCCACCTGGATCTACCCCAGATTTCAAGAGACTTTGCCTCAGGTCCTAGAAGCACGAGAGAATGGAAAACAGTCCACTATGAAAGTCTTAAAAGTAGTCACTTTTTGATGAGTCAATATGGGCAAAAAGAATGTACAATGCCTGGAGGAATCCAATCTTGTAAAATGCTAGCAAATAAGCCTAACTTTCTTTATCTTTTTGTAATAATTCTTTGTTTTGCACTGACTTTGAGCTACATACCTCAACAGAGCACTTACACCAATTAGCGAGATTATTTTGACCTATCCAAAAAGATATAAGATTAAGTAAGGAGGACTTCTTGTTCACATCAAAGGGTCTACCTTTCTGTTGCTATTTGACCTGTGACATGAGTTGTGACATTTTTTCTGCAGAAGCAGGCTCACTATGTTACTCCAACTGTGATGTCCCTGTGATCCAGTACCTCACACTTTCATCTTATATTGTTTTTTATTGTCCCAGTGATCAGTGTTTCCACTGTATTAAAAAATGCAATCTTTCCTATTCTGACATTGCTGAACCTGGATAAGAGGTGAAGTTTCCAGTAACAGACCCAGTTCTTCTTTGCCTAGTATGCATATCCCACCCCACCAAAAACAAACAGATACAGTACCTGCCTATCGCCCCACTCCTTGCCATCTCTGCCTCTGTCCACTTCAGTATAGGGTCCAAAACAACAACCTGATGTAAAAGCTACAAGTTACTGAAAACATTTAGGTCAAACAACAACTTGATTTTATATCAGTCCATGAGTGAAAAGCCAGAGCATCTCTAACTTTGCTACATACCCCTCTTGCTATGCTTATAGAAAATAATCATGCTCTTCGACCTGTTCTACTAAGATTTTCTTTTTGCTTATCAGTTGGTCTTGCAAACATTATTTTTTATACTAAGTGAATACAGTCATAGTTTAGGCTGACACCTAGTTGGTATTTGAGAGGATGAAATCTTTTCTTTTTTTATTGTACACATGAAATTCAGTGAAATGTGAACTGAAGCTTTTGATGTTTTAAAGAAATATGTTTAAAGTAGCAGTTAAATAATTACTTTATATGAATAAAAATGCAAGACTCTCAATAAATATTTTAAGATCTATCCAAAAATAGCCCTCTGTTCCCTGTCAAAGTTAATATAGTGACAGTTTCCATGAAAAGCAAATGCCCATGGAGACTTGTGCCACTGAGACTATATAAATAACCCCAGCTTGTTTTCCATTCCATCAGGATTCTGCTAGGTGGTATTGGTGGGCTAGGTCTTAAATTGTGAAAGGATGCCTGGCAATACTAGCCACATTTAGTAAATATTCATATTGGATCTCTTTATAACTTCTGCCCTATTTCATAAGAGCCAAAAATTATAGGTTCTCTTTTTCATTACGTTGTCAAGCTTTTTTTTTAAATACAGCCGTGTGTGTGTGTATGTGTGTGTGTGTGTGTGTACACACACACATGTACACACAGAGCCATGTACATATGCATGGCTGTATATATATCCAGACCACCCAACTCACAGTTATACTGAGAGAAGATGTTACTGATAGGAATTTGCATTTATTTTAGTACACATCTAATGAAGAGAATGTGTTCTAGTTGTACTTAAACCACTACTATGCACATAGTTAATTACTTTTATTTTTGCCCGGGGGGGCCTAAGATGATTGACATGATATTTCAGAATGGGATAGGGGGTATAGTGATAAGTTAATAATGCTGGTGTTCTGAGTGCTGCTGTCTTGATTCCCTCCTGTGCTTCTGGTGTGCTGTCTATGAGATGGCTCCTGTTGTGATAGCTGATTCCATTTTTTCTTCTTATGTGGAAAGTTTTACACATTTCAGGGGACAGCCCACTTCCCGATGGGGGCCAGGGCCCTTGGACCCCCACATACTCAGTGCTTCTGTCTATGCAGAATTAATGCAAGACTAGGAACTACTGACATACAAGAGACTTCAACAATTACTGAAGCTTTGACTGTGCATTTTTTGGATAGATTACAGAGATGTTATCATCTGTACCACATTTTCATTAGTATAAAATTTTAATTTTGTTTTGTGCACTAGGCTCCATTCAACATTGAGGGTGCCTGTAGATGTGCGGGGAGGCTTCTCAGACATGCTGTATTTATAGTGTATTAGAGAAGACTCAATAAATCAAGTCTACTGAAGCATGCTAATTAGCTTGCTCCAACAGCCTCCACATCTTATGCATCAGTGTCCCCATGCTCCAAAATGGTGGCCAGGACACTTTAACTAAAGCTTGCTTGATGAGCTTTAGTTAAAGCACCCTGGCCACCATTTTGAAGCACAGGGATGGTAATATACAAGACACTATGGGTGCTTTAATTAGAGCAGCTCTTGGAGCCACTATAATTAAAGCACCCTCCTCACCCCCACAACACATGTAAAAATGCCCTTGGTGACTATACCTTGGTAGAATTAAAATCTGGTCAATGATATTAGAGAGACCTTCCTCTATTGACATGTTGGGTAAAAACCACAAACAAGGGACTCAAAAAAACCTTAATGATAGGCTGATGGGGAATATACAATTTGGTTCTTTTGGTGGTTGTCGGTTGTCAGTATGGTTGACGTCAATAAAGTGATGTCATGATTTTGAAGTATTTGGACAATTAAGGAAAGGGCTCATCTTTGCTTCTCAACTACTCAATGCTGGGCGCATGTACACAGGATGCTAGAAGCATAGTAAACTAATTCTACTGTGCATTACCACATCACAGTGAAAGCTGTGCTAACGTGCAGTAGAATTAGCCTACTGCTCATTAGCATCACCTAAAAGATGTGCATCAGTGCTACAGGTTTAGTACCTGTTATTACAGATCCTAAACTTAATGTGCTGTAATTATGGTGCATTAATGAACTTGTAGACGCACCCACTAAGTACTTCCCAAAATCTTTGAGAAGTTAGAAAACCTAGGACTGCATTTTACTGAGAAAGAATTCTGAGTACAGAGTTCTTAACAACAGTAACAATAAGTATATGAAAATTCCACCAAAATGTTTGAGTACTAAGGGGCTGACAAATCTAAAAAATAGGTAGGTAAAAGCTGACTCTACTACTTTGATCTCAAAGAATATTTCAAAACATTCTTTGTACAGGGTGTTAACGATGCCTGTTATGAAGTTAAGAAGATCCAGAATATAACATACATGAATGTTCTCAAACACACCACAGGAAAAAAGGGTAATGCAAAGGACAGACAATTAGAGCCAGTTACCATCAATTAGAGCCAGTTACCATCAGTTACCACAGGTGTCCATCAGGAGCTAGATGGGGATGACAAACCTGCTTCATTTAGAATGCTTAACAGCCTTCATTTGGTACTGATAAAGGCTTCATTTTTGTCACACCTGTCACTAGAATCACGAGTTATCTTTAAGATTTGAAAAGCCTTCATGACTGGTAATGTTCTGGTATGTATGTGTTAGTGGGTGGATGTGATGGGGAGCAGTTGAACAAGCTTCACTGAGAACACTGAGTTCTGCCAAGTTAAACTCTCTTCAGCATGGGGGAGGGAGAAGCTCAACAACAACAAAGCAGTACATTTTCATAGGGAGTTTTACTCAAGACTTTCACCTTCCCTAAAGTTAAGCAAAGAACCCCAGGAAACCTAAAACTGTTTTAAGGAGAAGTAGGTGTGAGATTCCCAATATGTCTATATTGACTTTGCACTGCTCTCAGGTTGCCACCAAAAAATTAGTTCTGCTCCTGCATTGATCCAATCTCTGAAGTCCCATTGCTACTCTCAAGATCCCCAGAAGTTGTGATCTCAAGACAGGAGGTTGAGGAACTCCTCCAGAGCATCCTCATCACCTTGGTTCTTGTTCTGGAGCATAGGGAACAGAAGTGTTGCTCTTGAACCTACCACCCAGAAATAAGCAATGTAGACATACCCTTATTGCACAGAAATCAGCTTTGTTTCTGGCCACTATTAGCACAAGCAGTGATTTTTGCATGTGATATTTGACTCCTCCATATGCTGTTTTTTTCTATGGCTCAAGCTAGTTTCCATCCTGATGATGCTACCATTATGTTTCCAAAAGATTTTAATGACAGAACTGGATTCAAGAACTCAAGAGAGTAAAAATCCATAGAGATGTTCAGTTTTTGCTTTCAATGCATCTGTGCAAAGCTCCTATGCAATTCTGCTTTCAATGTATCTGTTTCATGCTTCTGTACAATTTGGCTCAGTTTTAGAAACTGAGTGGTGGCAGTGTTTTTTTGGGGGGGAGGAGCAATGCCTTTTTCCACTGGGAGAAGTCAGTTTATTTTGAGAGACCAGCATTCAGAACCACAACTCAAAACTAGGTTTTCAATCTTATGATTGTTTATACAGCAGGCAAGGCTCAGAACATAAAACCATCTAAAGAATATAATAGAGATTGAACCTTCAAAGACAGCGTGGTGTTCTTCTACAATAGTGGGTGTGTCTACACATGCACTTTAATGCACAATGGTCTAATTTACTGCTCATTACAGTGTCATGGCAAAAACCATGCTAATACACTAATGAACAGTAAAATTAGGCTACTGTGCATTAAGCATCACAAAAAAGCATACACTTTTGTTACTGCACATTATGGCAGCCTAATGCACATTTAGTTAGTACCTCAGGGCACTTTTACACTTGCTCCAGGGGTTGGGGAGTCAATGTTTTAATTAGAGCAGCTCTGACAGCTGCTCTGATTAAAGTGCTGCAGTGTCTCATGTATCAGCATCCCAACACTTGAAAATGGTGGTGGGGGCACTTGAACTAACGCTCGTTTTATGAGCTTTAGTTCAGGCACTCCTGCCACCATTTTTAAGCATAGGGACACTGATACATGAGACTCAGGAGGCTGCTAGAACATGGCAATTGCCATGCTCCGGCAGACTCAATTGATCAAGTCTGCTCCAACATCCTGGAATTCCAGCATGTTGGAACAGCCTTGCTGCTCATGTTTAGGCACCCTCACATTAGAGGTACTAAATTTAATGTGCAGTAACAAAAGTGCATTAATGCATGTATAGGTGCACCTGGTGATTCTCAGCCAGAGTGCCACAAGCTCCTTGTAATGGTGCCATGGGGCACCACTCAGTGTTAGCACTTTTAGGTGTGCACGTTCCTATATATAATTCAAAAGATAAACCAAGAGATTTCAAATAGGAAGCCAGAGTGTCAAAAACATTCTTACCCATTGTGAAAGTAATTTTGCCTTGTCGTTCAGAATCTTTACAACAGAAGAATTGCTCTATTATTTTTTTGAGGTCAAGAAATGAGTGAAAGCTAAGGGCTGGCACTTTCCAAGGGGTGTCTTGAGTCTAAAAAAACTTAAGAACCAGTGCCGTAGATCAACATCCACCTTTTCTCCATTTGCCTCTTTATGGGTACGTCTATTCAGGGTCCTCAGTGCATTCTGGAAGCAAAAGTCCCAAAAGAGCTCTGTCTGACCTATCCCACTTAGATGTGCCAAATCCAGAAATGCAGCTATGAGGCTGCTCTGATAGCATCCCCAGCAATTCTTCGCAAACATGTTAGAGATGAGGGAGCATCTTGAGAGTAGCCATGGGAGGTGTCTGCATTCTGGGTTTGGTGCATGTAAGCAGGAGTGATTGTGTGGGGGTAGGGCATGCTTAGGAGCATCCTTCCAAATCACACTAAGGATGTGATGTAAACATGTTCTGTATCTACTCCAGTGAACTGGGTCCAGCTACTCCAACTTCCTAATCTTCAGGTATGTGAAGGAACTACTCATACCTACAAAGGGGAACATGTTAAAATCTAGGGTTTCCCCTGCTCAGGCAGGCATCACCTGATTATAATAAGGGAAAATGAACTGTGTTGGGAATCATCATCCTGCAGGCTCACATTTCAGTCAAAAGAGAGCCTGTACTACAAATAACACCCTACAATTGCATACATGGTAAACTTTATCACAACTGTACTTTTCAAATGTTTCCTAGCCCTCATTTTGAATGTTTGCTTTATAGTACTGACCATGCAAGAATCTAGATATACATGACTGAGAATCTGGTCTAGAAATTTGGATCAAGAGAGCTGTGGCCATGTTAATTGCTGCTCCCCTGCTGTCAAATTTCCAGATCCATGGGTAGTCCCACAGGCTGAATAATATGATGCTGCATGCCAGATCACCTCAGCATTTGGCCAGATTGAGGTGGAAAGGGAACATGCCTGCAGACCAACTCTGCACCACTTGTTTGGTCTTTGGGGCCAGAAGGTTGGGCGCCACTGATCTAAGTACATAACTGAGATAGGAACTTGCAGGTGTTAATAGCTAGTGCTGATACAGATGAATCAGGATCAAATTATTCTGGAGGAATCAACAGAGATACCTTTGAAATGGATTTTCTGCCATTAGCCAGATCAGAAGCCATGGACTTAAAAAGCAAGGGTCACTGAATTCAGTGCATCTCCCCTTGTATTACAAAGCAGCAAGGACCATGTGTTAGGAAGAAGCAGCTTTAGGACTGTAACTATTTGAAGCTGAAAAACAACCAGGCAATTAACAGAGCATAGAAAGGGTTTAAGCAATACTTTGTTCATGTATTTCCAATATCTGCATTGAAACATGCACCTCTTAGAAATTAATAAATAATTCAGTATTGAAGTCCAGATCTTGATTACACAATGTACATAATGGTATTTTGTCCATTAGTCTAATAAAGAATATACTAAGTATGTCAATCCTGTGTTATTGCCTCATACCCCGAGTCAATTCAATGAGTCACAATGTTTTTTTACTGTCATTTACAAAGTATGGTGTCTGCAAAAATCAAGCCCCTTGTGCTTCTTTCTTCATTTCTATTCCTGTAACACAGTTTAATTTGTAACCTGCTTGTATGAAAATTTATGCTTCATGTGAAGTAAAATATTGCTATAAAGGGTTGATATTAATATTCTTGTGTGCACCACAATGTTCTATGGATTTAAACACAGTAATTTTTTACACCATTATATATCTTTCACTAATTTGACAATACAAATTGTATTTCCAAATTCTAAAAGCCAAATTACATCCTGGCTACCATACATTTCCACACCTGCTTTAATACCCATACAAGCCAGGTTTTCCATGCATATGCACTGTTGAAAAATGAGTCTGTCTAATAAAAAAAATAGCAGAAATCTTAAGAGGCTTTTGAAAAAATATGGAGTGTTTAAAAAAAATCTTCAAACAAAATGCAGTTCAAGCAACTTCATGCTAACTGCTCTTAATCTGCTTGTAAAACTTAAATGCTATGCCAAGTTTAAATCTGGAAAACAGTTTTTTGGTCAGTTGACAAGAGTATCTAACTGAAGTGTTCCCTCTGTGACTAAGAAGGTATAAGTGACTATTTTCTCCCTCAATACTGCATCTTAAGGCAGACAATTACATTAATTAAAAGTAATTACAGTTTGCGCTGCCAGGACTTGCATGTGCACTGCTACAGCTGGGCAAATGTCTACACACACAGCAAGAAAAAGAAAAAAGGCTGGCAGGGGCCATAATATACTCTGCTCTGTTATCTGTGGAATTGCAAACAAACACTGTGTGTTTACAATGCTGTGGTCAAGTCTTAGAATAGACTAGCTTACACCATTGTGGCAAACTTATGTGGCCTCAGTTTGAATTTTTTTCCAAAAACAAATCCACAGCCTACACAACTATGAAGAAAATCTTCATAATTCAAACCTAGCACAATTAATCCTGACATAGTAGACAGCTTGAAACAATAGCTCAGATGGATATGATTAGTTATGTTAAGTTTGCAGAGGTGCTAATTTTGATGATCTAAATTGACATTAGCTATTGCACTGTTGATTGAATTATATCAAGCAGAAAAATGGTTATGCACAGTTTACCATTTTGCCCCCTTGAGTGGGTAGCACTTGGGAGAATAATATTGCATAGATTTTTCCTTGCTGTTCTAACTGTGGATGCAAAAAAAGCCATAAGGGAGATGCATCTGCGCCCGCAGAGCACAGTGGGGCACCTAAGCCTCAGCAAAGGGAAAACAAGGTTTAGAAGATTAGAAGAGCCCGTGTATCTAAAACCCACTAAAGATGTCAAACTCAAGGTGCTTAACAGAGTGAAGTTTGTCATATTTTGAGCCTCTGGACCATCGACATTGAGTAGCAACTATTTCTGGCTTCCTAAGTGGACAGAGATTGCAAGAGTACCTCTGCTATTTTGTACAATATAGTAAGGAACCATATAGAGCAAAAACACTGGAAGCTTTTAGAGCAAGTTATTAAAACTGGGTGAATTCCCAACCACATCGAACATTGAAGTCAATTGGAGTTTTGCCATTGACCCCAGAGAGGTTGAAATTTCACTCTTTATGTTCACCTTTGGTTAAGGAAATGGCAGAAAATATACAAACCACATGGCATTTGCATTAACGGTACCATGTGTTTTACCAGTGCAATTATAAGTACAGGTTTACTTCTGCTGGGACAGGGAGAAGCAACCTCATACCATTAAGTGAATCTGTGCCCAAGAATTATTGGAGTTTTTCCCCTCTTACTACTGTCGCACCCCCTCGGCTCTGCAGCATTAAGATCTGCAAAGAGCTTCACGCTAACCCCATTTCAGGAGGCTTTAAAGATATGAATTGGAGCATAACCCAGCAACACTTGTGTCCCTTCTCCAGCTACATATGTGCCCCACATAAGCCTGACCTACCATGCCCAAGGCTGAGCAGGGCATCTTATATTTATGCCCTTATCTGGCATGCCTAGCAGGTTGTCACTCCACACTCTGCAGTGGTCTTCTGTGACTCAAGCCTCCCCCCAGGCGATGTGCATTCCCAACCCTATAGGTGTTTAGCATCTTTAAATTGTTTCTTTAGCCATACTGTCCTGTATACCACCTCTTCTTTTCCTCCTAGATTACCTATTTAATTCTGCTCCCTCTGAAGTCCCCAGGCAGCCCTCAAACAAACCAAGCTCAGCTGTCACTCACTTCAGGCTTCAGAATCTAATCCTTTATTAACTCCTCTAGTTCTCTCTAAGGATGCTAAACTAGAAGGCTAATACCTTAGGTTCTTCCTTTTTTCCAGAGCCCAGTAAAAGGAGTAACTCAGTTCCCCTGCCTTTCCAAGAGAACTAGGTAGAACCTAGCTCAGCAATCTCCTCCCGCAGAGCTGCAGGGGTGTCCAATAACTCAAGTGCTTTATAGCCTCTTGGTGTAGCTATGAGGCTATATGAGCTCAGACTTCTATTAGTCATGGCTCTGATGGCATGAGGTCATAAACATTATCATAAGGCTTTACTTAATATTCTAGTAGTTCTAATTCTTGACAAAGGGAAATTGGAAGAGAGGTGTGCTTCTGCATATTCATCATTATGTTTTGCTTTGTTTTTTATGGGCCCAGACTGAAGTGAACATGGGTTAAAATATAAGTCTACTGGTATGAAATGTCTCTTGCACCAGTATGGCTTGACTAAAACTAGACAACACTGTAGGGCCAGAAGGACTCGCTACCAGGCCAAAAGTGACTACACAACTGTCTGGGTTTGTTGTGTTTTGCTTGATGCAGAGGGAGGGGGAATAAGTGGGGTAAAATATAAAAAACAGGAAGAAAGGGACAGGGGGACATTCAAGAAGAAAAAATATAAGGCATGGGGGGAATACGTGATGACTAAGGATAGAACACTCAGCTATCAGTGTAATAAAGCAGCAAGGGGTTTTTTTCTGACCCACTTGTTAATGATTAAGTCTAGGATGGAATAAAAATGTTTGTGTGAATTCAGTTTTAATTACTGTAATTGCCCTATTGATATACTACACCTCATAATAGATTCCCACCCATATACACATTCATGCAGAGAATCTTAATTACAGCATGGATAAAGGTATGGTGAAGATGCGAGGATGGCATGCAGTGATTTTTATTTCCCTTAACAGTTTCCTGATAGGACCAGGTTGCTTTGTTCATTCTGTTACTTCGTCAGATAATGCTGAGTAGGGATGAAGGAAGCAATCTGTCCTCTTTATATTTCTCTCCACAAGGGTTTTAATGTGTCAGGTGCAAAACTGTGACCCTTACAGGCTAACTGGTCAGCAGCTACCTTTACTGCTATGAAAATAGAAGTCCATGCCAAAGACCCTTTGGAACCAGAGTACACAGAGGAGTTTAGTGAGATGAGAGATTCTCTTCCACAATTAGAGTATGTCCTGTCACAACCTCCTCATAGTTTATGTGCTAATCACTGTTTCGTATTAGAAGTGTAAAAATGCATGATTATGGCTCTAGTCCTAAATTCAAAATGTTAATGTGAAAAAGTATTGTATTTCTCCTGAGTAAGAAGGTGATGGCCCCTGTTTTTATTGCTGTTAAAGCTTGAAAAACCATGATTAGCCCAAGATGCAAGGAGAAAATTTCAAACCTTTTTCGTGGATTGAGGAAGCAACTGCATGCCATGTAGCAATTTATATCACCTTATAAAATTTGCATATTCTCTCTCTCAAAACAGCATGATTCCCCCTATCATTTTTCTAGCACTATCATTTAACTTGTCAAATATATGAAGGCAGATTCTGTTTTGCATCTCTGAAATTACACTGGTTTTATTGATGTGAAATATGAGTGGAGGGAAGCATTTTCTCAAAAAATCAGTAGCTCAGTGTTCTGTAGTTTCCACTTATGTAAGAGTGTTACAGTTGCAGGAGGAAGTCACACTGGGGCATCTTAAATTTCATTGAAAACCATTTTGTTTTTTAAGGCTTACAGTGTTTTGCTTGATCCATTTACACTAGGGAACCTGGATGAAAAGAATGATTAGTCTGAAATACTCCTGTATCACTTTCAACTTGACCTTTTCATACCACAGTTCTGGACGGTCTTGCTGATCAGATCACATGGGGCTAGCATTTTGCTAGTCTGACCTTTCCATGGATATTTATGCCCTACGCACATATAATTTGCATAGGATTTCAGCTGAGACAATGAAATCAATCAGTAACAGATCATTTTTACTGTCTACTTCACAGTTACAAGAGTCATTTATATCTCATCATTAAAGATCTTTTTATACCTCAATAAAATAACCTGATTGTATAACACTATATTTCATAACAGAGAGGAAGGGTATAACAATACATTCCAGTGAGGGATGCAATATACAGGTAGCATGAAATCACTGCATTAGCAATAACTTAACTTCCCTGTCTAGAATTCCAGAAATATTTTCCTACTCCTGCAAGAAACTGTCCCCCAATAGAAGAGGCATCCATGAGGGGCATGGGGGAAAAAAAAGAAGAGATAATGAGCATGGGGACAAGAAAAAAAAATGATGCTGAGTTAACCTGGAAGAGGAACAACAGTGAAAGAGTTATCTGCTATACTACTGAAGAGAACACCTGGGATCACCACCTCACCTCACCTCACCTCACCTCACCTCACCTCACCTCACCAATCTTAAAAAGGCTTTCACCCAGCAAGGACACTCCTCCAGAGAGGTAGATAGCACGTTTGAAAGAGCCACCTGGATACCACGTGAAGAACTGCTGCAGTACAGAAGAAACCCCCCCACAAATCGCACACCGCTGGTTATGATGTATCACCCATCCCTTGAACCTGTACAGAAAATCCTCAAAAAATTGCAACCCATACTAGACAGAGACCCTATTCTTAAAAAGATCTTTCCAGAGCCACCCATCCTAGCCTTCAGACAAGCACCGAACCTCGCCAACCTCATCACCAGAAGCAAACTTCCTCAACCCCGGAACACACCAAAAGGATCCAGACCGTGCCAGGACAAGAAATGCAAAACCTGCCAACACATCTCCATCACCCCCACTATTACTACACCCCACAACAGAGCCATCAGCATCCCAGGATCTTACAGCTGCACCTCCAGAAATGTAATATACCTCATCCGATACACCAAATGCCCTGATGGAAAATATGTAGGAGAGACCAAACAACAACTGCGCACCAGAATGAACGCACACCGGAAATCCATCAAAGACAGAAATACCCAATTACCGGTGGGGGCACATTTCTCACAGGAGGGCCACTCTCTCTCCAATCTCTCAGTCCTGATCCTCAAGGGAAACTTACACAACACTTCCCAGAGACGAGCCTATGAGCTCCATTTCATCAACCTGCTGGATACTAGAGATCATGGACTAAACATAGACATTGGATTTTTGATACATTATAATCTGCCTGGCAACTGACTCCCCAGCCCAGCCCAGCCCAGCCCAGCCCAGCCCAGCCCCTGGCTTCTTTACTTTTCATTCCATCCAGGAAGAGCACACACCAACTGCTGCAGCTTCCTTAGCCTGACGAAGGGTTTTTGAACCCGAAAGCTTGCTTAATAACTATTCTCCAACCATTTGGGTTGGTCTAATAAAAGATATCAAATTCACCCAAGGAACCTTGTCTGCTATACTACTTACATTTTCCCTCTTTCATTTCTTTGAAATCATTGGCAAACTCTGCAACTCTGAAAGGTTCTCTCAGCCAAGGTGTATGTCTTACAGACAACTATACCAGGTTGTGCAGCAAGGGTGTGCCCATCTCTCTCCCCACCCCCCCTGCTTTTTTAAGGATATGAGGATTGATTACCTAGCTATGGTTTCACAATTGCTGAATAACTGGGGTAGCTGAAGTTCTCTTTTAGGATGTTTTAGATTGTAATTGTGTTTCCAGTACAAACATTTTGTTTAGGTGCTGTCATATCAGTTCTGAAATTCAATCAAACAAGGTTACAAGTGTAAACAAAATGACAAAAAAATGTCTTGATAGTCTGGAAAGAGAAGCCTCTCATTTAGTCTCCTACAAATCAATCCTGCCTCTGTAACAATCCATGTTTTCACTTAGGGTCTTGTTAAACCTTATGCTGTCAGCCACACATATGTTGATGGGTGTTGGTACTAGCTTGGAGTTTGAGCAGTCACTCCCTTAGTTTAGCAGTATTTTCTGACTGTCCCAGACCTGCACAGTAGGGCTGTGCACAATTTCGCCGGGTGTTTCATTTCAATGCTGTTTCGACTCATTTTGAGGTCAAAACAGCGAAATCGAAATGAAATGAAAGGCTTCAAAAACAGCCTCAAAATGAACGAGGGCACTTGAAATATTTCAAAGCTGGGCTTGCATGCCAAGAAACAGAAACTAAGGAAATGGAGAGGGAAGAGGGGGCATTGACATGTGTAGCTGGCCAGTGGCTGTGATCCTTTCCTGAGGTTTCTTCCAATCCCAGTGCTGTCTGGGAGGGATAGAAAAACAGCTGCGCCTTAACACACACAGTCACATGTCATGAGTTTTCCTTGTCAGCAGTTTCAGGTGCAGTTTCCCAGAAACCCCTGCACCTATTTCATTGAAACCTGGCAGGATTCCTGGCGTCAGCAGGGGCTATCATGCCTGCTGTTTTCATTCAAATCAGGCAAGAAATGACAAAGTTGTAGGCAGTTTCACAATTCCCCATTATAGCATATGGGTGAAACGTCGAAACAGTGTTGAAACATAGAAACAGTTTCGACTAAATGAAATGGAACAGTGCTTCAAAACAAAACAAAACAAAACTCAAAATGAAACACTGTCCTGTCAAAATGGCGAAACGGAAGTTGAAATGAAATGGTGCTGTTTCGCACAGCCCTACTGCATAGCTGTGACTTGCCATTAGAGGCCTGGTGAGCAGGGGCAGGCTTAGGAGCTGAAGCTGTAAATTGGCACTAGAGGGCCATGAGCCAGGACAGACTTGTATCTCTGCTCTATGGGCAGGGGTGTGAGAGATCCTGGGATATGGAAGGACTTCAACTTGAGCAGCACATCTGAGGGGAATAGGAGCTAGGTAGTGCAGATAAGAGATAATCCTGCTGTGGAGCAATGGATGACTGGTGCCTCTTGAGTCAGGGGCACATGCCCCCCCCCCCGACACCAGTCAGTGACCGGAGCGGGGGGAGGGTCCCCCACTGGCCAATCCCACTGACTGGGGGTCGATCTCACTCTCCAAAAAGTGGTCACGCCACTTCCGGAAGTCCCACGGCCACTGGTGCTCCCTCCTGCCCCGCAGCTAAACAGGAAGCACAGCATGACAGGGGGCACTCTCAGGGGGTGCACAAGCAGGAGCAGAATAAGGACTGGTACACTCTGGGCTGTGGCAATGCACACTCTTACACACATCTTTTCCAGGGTGTCTCCATCTTCCTCTCTAAAGATAAGATCAAGAGAGTGCTCTTCATAGTCCTGCTAGTTATGTTACATTACTGATCATTTTTCCTCTCCAAATTCCCTACTGCTTGACTCAAAATGTCATTGGAGGGAAATCACATTAGTCAAATGATGTATGATAGGCTGCTGGGACCCTTATCCTTGAAACACTTTTTGTTTTGAATTTGCTTTTTGCTGTAGGGCTGAAAGCAAGCCTTACTCAGGGATCCTGGTTTTCTCTATTTTAAAATAGCAAATTCTCTAAACAAACCCTCCCAAAAATGTGTTTTTCCATTATTAAAATGAAACATCACTATATATATATATGAGTGGTATCAGTTGAACATGATGTTTTACTGATATAGTTACAATTTTAAAGCAATTTGGAAGCCTACCAGTGCCTCAATCACGATAATAAAATACATTCTAAATACCTATAATTTTGGCATTTGATTTGGGGGTTTTTTCTCATGGAAAATCAGAGCTCTCCATGCCCCCTTCACTCACCAGGATGTGGCTCCAGCTGCCCTTGTCCCCCCCACAACTGCTTTGTGGTGCTGAACAGACCTGATATACTGGTGACCTGCCCATGCCATTGCTCCTCTCCCCAGCCACAGCCACCCAGCCCTGTTGGTGCCCCTCATTCCCCAACTACAGCACCCTGGCTTTGCTGGTGCCCCTCACTCAGCTGGGTCCACGGCCCCCTTTGCCCCACAGCAGTGTCTGAACCCTAGCTGTCACCTGTGGGAGGTAGTGATTGCTGCGGCAGAGTGAGGGTCTCCTTCCCCCATGGATGGCACAGCTGGAGTGGAGTCCTTTGGCAGGAGCAGATGTGGGCTGCCTGCTGTGGGCTTGGAGTTTCCCACCCTGCTGCCCTCCCCCTGGGACCTCTGGAGCCTAGCAGACAGGACTTGGCGTGGCAGGACAGAGTGGACAGAGTGGGGCTGGGTGGGAAAGCTTGGTGCCACTGTTGGGAGCTTCATGCTGCCATGGTGAGGCACCCCTTGCCTGCCTGGCAGCAGCGAGGGGGACAACTCCATGCCACCACCTGAGCTGCTGCTGGGCAGGCACGGGGCATTTTGCCATGGCAGCGTGGGGCTCGCAGTAGTGGCACTGAGCTTCCCTGGGGTGCTCTGCTCTACTGTGCTGGGTCCCACCTGCTGGGCTGTGGAGGCCCCAGGGGGAGGGCAGCAGGATGGGGAGCCTGAGCTCACAGCAGGCAGCCCGCACACGCACCACACATAAATCTGTTGGGCACGTGCCCCACATACTCCCTCCAGAAGTGCACACAGCGGCAGGGAGCCTGGCCTCCCCACCCCCCAAACAAGCTGCCACAGCTCCATCTCACTACCCACGTTGGCCCTGTAGCCATGCATTCCAGCCCCCAGGCTCCAAGCCCCATGTAACACCCAGGCAGGGTAGCAGCCCCAGCCCCAGCCCCTACCCAGTCCAACTCCCACCCTCCCTCCCTATGGTGCCCTCAATCCCCCCTGCCCCCCACCAGATTTACCTGCAAGGAGATGCTCTCTAAGATGCCTGGCAGCCATGTGCATGTGTACGTCCACACATGCATATGGCACCCTCTGCCTAACTGCAATTCTCCCACTCTCCCCAGCCCTTGCAGGCTGGAACTCTGCCAGCCTGCAAGGGGAAACCCACTGTTTCCTGCATTTTTCTCCTTAAAATGAGAAAATCTGGGTTTTACCGTATTTTCCAGGCATACCCGGGTCACTGTTCATCACAGTGGGTTCACTTCCAGGTCACTGCATTGATTATCATGCAGAAGACTTGTATCATGAAGCCATTACAGGAAATATAATCCTACCTGGATTTTAATCTCTTCAGATTGCCTATGTTTGGCAATGAATACTGTATTCTGCACATATTTTCTCATGTAGCACATATTTTCTCATATAGAGATGAATGGATGCTTGAGCATAAATTCTGTTTCTATTCTGTTCATAGTTTTCTCTGTTAATTTTCTGGTGTCTCCTTCCACGGGGTTTTCTTTATGAGGGTATAGTTACACATTACAATTAGCACATGCTAACTCTAAGGAAGGTTAGCTAGAGTAAAAGTTAGCATGTGCTGTGAGCAGTTGCATGTTAAGGCTTAAATCTCTCTCTAGAGTCTAAAGTACACAGCTCAGACCTGTGACTGGAGGCCTATTAAGGGGGCCCATGGCTAGGAGCTGCCAAATCTGCTCCATGTCTGTCTGGCTCTCTGTCTGGCATGCTGATCAGGTAGATTAGCCTGGACCAAATACTATCAGGGACTCTGAGTAGGTAGGCCAGCCTGAGCCAATTCCATAACAGCCATACCTTCAGCAAGCCCCAGGTAAAGAACTCTGCCCCAGTTTAGGAGCAGCAAGAATCCTGACTGGCTGCTGGGAGCACCGCCTATCCATTTAGCACCAGCACCAGTCAACAGTGGTGGCAAGCCTCCTGGTTCCTGACCCTGGGTTTTGGCTCATTTCTGGACCTTGGCTTTGGATGTCCTTGTGATTCTGGTTTCCAGGTTCTGCTTTTGGACTTCACCCTGTGGATTGCCCCTTGGATTGGTACTCAGCATCTGACCCCTGAACCTGGGCTGTGTTGTGGTCTCTGCTTATGGATTTCACTCCAGTTCTTGTATATGGCTCCTGCCCTTTGACCCAACCCCAGGCCCTGCTTTCCTTTTGTGGTCTAACCATTAGAGGTTAGCCTACCTATGCCCTGGTCCCTTACACTTTCTAGCAGCAGTATAGGCTCTAGGATTGGCCTGTGCTGGTCCAGATTATGCCCACATCAGCCCAGATCCAGCCTCTGGCAGCCTGTATTAGGCCTATACTGCCCTTCTAGCCAGGATTAAGCCCCTGCTGGACCAGATTTGGCCCAGCCTTGACTGGGCTGGATCAGGTCCTTGCTGGCCCAGACTGGGCCCATGTCACCCCAGATGACCCAGATTGGGCTGGATCAGGCCTCTGCTGAGCCAAATCAGACCCACATCACTCCCACAGGCCCATGCTGGGCCAGATCAGGCCCATGTTGTCCCTTCTGGGTTAGATCAGGATCATGTCTCCCCTACCAGCCTATATCAGGCTGGATCAGACCCCTGCTGACCCAGATCAGGCCCATATGACCCGCATTAGTCCATTTTGAACCAGATCAGGCCCATGTTGCATTTGAACCCAGATCAGGTTCCTCTCCATCCAGGCTGAGCCCATGTCACCCCTGATGGCCCAGATTGGGCCCATACAGCCCCCCAGCCAGCCTGGATCAAGCCAAATTGAGCCCAATGGCCCAGATCAAGCCCACATCACCTCTGTCAGACTCTACAGAGAGCTGCTGGCAGCTGTAGAGAAAGGGAGGAGGAGGAGGGGGCTGGGGAAGAGAAACTGCTGAGCAGCTGTGGAGCCTGGAGGGAGTGGTACAGGACTGACTTGGGTGTATGAGTAGCTGGCTGCCCAACAGCTCCCTACTCATCTGCTCACCAGCCCTACCCCCTCCTTTCTGCCCCCACTTCCACATCAAGGAGCTGGTGGACAGCCACAGGGTCCAGTGGGAATGGTACAGCCTTGATTCAGGTGCATAAAGAACTACTGAGACCCCTGCTCTTGCAGCTCATCTTCTTCTTCTCCCCTCATCTTCTGCTTGCCTGTCAGTCCAGGGTCAAGTGCTGATGATAACTAGTCCATGTTAGGAATGGTGCCTCCTTGGATGTGGAAGGACTGCAAATTGGTCATTTTATTTCAGCTGAACAGCCAAAAGTTAAGGTAACTTGAGCTAGGTAGCAGGGTTCATAGATAATCCTCACCCAAAGTGGCATAACTTTTAGACACTTAAAAAGGTACTTGGGACTCATTAACAAGCTTTAACATGTAGATAATCATGTTTTAAGTGTGCTTAACAAGATCGAATCTCACCTTAGGTAACAGTAGGTGTTGTAGTTGTTATAGCCATAACCACTATAAACAATTTTTACCAACATCATACATTTTAAAGGTAACCTGTCCAATTGCCTGACAAATTATTTTATGAGAGTCTTACTCTCTTTTTCTGTTAATTGTTTGGGTATATTAACGCTTGATCTATAGAGACCCATTTTTTTCTAACAAGATTGTTTTCTGAAAGGAAAAAAAAACTTCAAAATTTTTAAACAATTATTTTGCATGGTTCCTATAAATGCATAAATCCTCACCTATTTCCCTCAAGGAGTTAAAGAATATTCACTAAATTACATCAGAAAAAAAAGTTGACATGTAACCTATGATGAAACTAAAATAAAGTATTTCCCCACCTCTTGTTCAAATCCAATTCAGAAAATAAGTTTGATTCTGTGAAAAACTCCTTGGACCAATTTCCAAGACTAGAAGTAGCAGTATGTGCATACAACTGTGCAGAATTAATATTTGCAGGTCTGAGACGCTGGTGTTTTGTAAGAACTGAATAAACAGACCGTTTCTGTAATACTTAAAGGGTTGGAATGTGTTCCTTTAAGTGGTGTGCAGTGGATTAGAGTGGATTATTGGTTTGGAACATGCATATTTTAACTATAATAAAGTAGACTCACATAAGGTGTAAATGCAAAGACAGAAAGACAAGGAAGGAGGAAAGGAGAGAGAATAAATGGATATGATAGATATCATATTTCATAAGTATGCAGAATTCAGATTTATAAGGAAGAAAGGTACAACACATCATTAAAGCATGAACACTCAATTCAGCCTGAGTTTGCTCAACCTTCCAGAAACTCCCCATTCAAGTTGGGCATGCTAAAAAAGCTTACCAGAAGGATTAGTATAGTTACATCATTTCAAGCACTCAGATATTACTTTTAAGGAGACCAAATAAAAGCCTAGATTGCACTTATCTGAAAAGTCAGTGCCACTTCCATAATCCATACTGTCATAGATTCATAGATGTTAGGGTCATTAAACTATTTAGAGAATAGTACTGGCTTCAAAGCCATTTTAATTAATTTGGCCAAAAATTGTGAACGGAATGCATAAAAGTCACCCATTATTATAGACTACCAGAACTAACTAACTGTTCAGTGATCCACTGCATTCATCTGAACTGAATTTTTACCAGAGCTCTCCTCTTACTATATCCCTTTTGTCTGTCCTATATACTGGCAAAGGACTCTAAACAAAATAATACTGTCACAAATTTACAGGTTTCACTAATTGCAATATCCTCTTTTTTTTTTAACCCCTCATGATCCAGCTCCAAGGCAAATAGAGATTAGTTCAGGAACAGAACAGATTTCAGAAACTGAGCCTGAAAAGGGTATCTCCTGCCTGGTGCTGAGTGCCCTCCTTTCTTACTGAAGTGAATAGAAGTTGCTGAAGTTTATCTCCTTGCAGAGAGAACTCAGGGTCTTAGAGAGTAAAGGCTGATCTGCACATAGTTTTTGAATCACAGTGATAATATCAGTTAAGAGTTCCTTTAGAACAGGGGTTTTCAACCAGGAGTACGCATACCCCTGGGGGTACTTTGGAAGGCCCCAGGGGGTATGCAGCAGAGGCACAGAGAAGCCACCGGCACTTATGGTTTTGCCACCAGTACTTCTGGTTTCTCTGCTGTGTGTGTGCGTGCCCCCACCTCGCTTGTCAACTGACCGCCGGGGGACTCCCTGCTTCTTGACCAGTCACCAGGGGTACCCCAAGCAAAAAAGGTTGAAAACCCCTACTTTAGAGAAATAAGTTATATTGATACAACCCATATGGTGGGCACAATTTTACTAATAAAAAAGTTACTTATTATCAGTAGAGCTTATTAGACTTGGTATACCAGAATAGCTATGCTAGTGGAGCTTTCTTCTGATCCACATTAGGGAAATTGTCCTGCTTCAGCTAGTCAAAATTTCTCAGCTAGAATAATTTTTGACAGAAAAGGAGTATTTTTTTTTCTTATATGGAACTGTTTTTAAATACATTTATTAATAACAGAGAAAGGTAAGATGAACAAGAATTGAAAATGTATGGTGGACAACAAACCAAAGTCTTGATTAAAAAAACCCAACAACCCTGAAAATAAAAAAAAAAACAAAAAACCATGAATGAAATACACAGATCATTCATTGGAAATCTAAAGCATCCCACAAAAATATTAACATTTTTTACAAGTTCCACTAATTTAGAAATAACCAAAAAAATAGTGTAAGTCATGAAAAAGTAAGGCTGCAAACAAAAGTTATTTTGTTTCAAAATCCTTTTTTGTATGGGTGCTCTAAATATATTTTATAACTTATTTGTCTTATTTGTCTGCATGAAGGGGAATAAGCTGAACTTGCCTTTTTATACCAGTGTAATGGTCCAATCCTCATTAAGGTGTATAACCCTTTTGCTAAAATAAACAAATCTCAAACTGAAACAGTTGTAGCTGAAGATAATCAACGTTTAAACAAAAACATTGAGCAGTGCTTTATTCTGCTTCTTGTCCCGCTGAACTAAGGTTAAGCTGGAACAATTAAAGTGAGCCCTTACCAGGCAGCATGTTTCAAAAAAAAGCTGTTAAATTCTCAAATGGGTAGCAAAAGCCAAAGAAAAGGACATTATAATACCGAGGAATCACTAAAGGCTAGCTTCCTAGCTGCAGATACTGTCATAATATGGTAAAAAAGTGGGTATTTTGAAAGTAGTAGGTGTTATTCTTGTCCATTTAGTGTTCCACCTATAATACTTCAGCTGGGCATAGAGAACCTATGTTTTAAAACAAGGAGTGATTTAAAGAGCTGGTCAGGAATTTTTCAATGAAACATTTAAAAAACACCAATTTGCAACCTCTGAAAAGGTAAATCAGGAACAGTGTTCAGGTCCAGGATAGAATTTTTGGTCAAATATATCAAAGGCTTGTTCCAGAATAACAGCTTAGCATACTCACCTGAGATGTGGGAGACAAGTTCAAGTCCCTGCACAAGTTAATATTCAATCATTAATATGGAGTGCAATAGCTTCAACAGGAGAGTCTCATAAATCTATCCTGTAACAGCCAGTAGCTTGGCAGTTACAATGTAGAAGATGCAACTTACACTTCCTGCTCTGAATTAAGCTTTGTAAGAACTTGAACAAAGATTTCTCTCTCTCTCTCCTGGTTTTCTGGTTAAGAATTTTAAAGGCCTGTGGTTCATTCTGATGCAGAATGAAAAAAGTTTCAAAACCTTGAAAATGTTTTCAGGGGAGACAAACCATTTTCCACCCAGGACTATCACCTTAAAATCTTTTCTGCTGTTTTCTGCTAGACTGTAAAAACAGCAATGGTAGCTGAAATGACTCTCCCAGGCTGTCTTTGACTAGGATTTCTTTGGGATTTTGGTTCAGTTTCATGCTTTCAGATCTGATCATTATTTAAACATGCACTCAAAAAGCTTGTTTAATGTTATTTTGTGTACAGCAGTATTGTAGACACGCACTTGACAGCACCCTAAACAGCTCTCAAGATTGGCCTGTAAAAGCATTTTATTGAGCTGTCTTCTTTTACAATACAATTTTAGTAAGCAGCATCTTTGTCAATTTCCCAAACTAGATTTCTCACCCAGTTTATAGTTAGTGGCTCCAACTGCTTTCAGTAAAACACTTTTTCTTTAGATTTATTGGTGTTCAGTAACTTTCAGACTCAGCTGCTTACAAACACATATTTATGATCTAAATCCTTCTCCAAACAGATGAATAACATGGCACAATGTGTAAAACATCATGCTATATCTCTGGGGTAGGTCATCAGACATCTCCATATTTGGAGGCATCTGAATTTCTGTAGCACTTTGTATCCTATCTCTATTCTACGTTTGCACAAATTCCTGGAAATCAAGCAAGCATGCATTTCAAATGGAAACCCTGGCAACCAGAAAGAAGAAAAAAATCCAGAGACTTGATTCTTTTCTGAAGCTCATCAGAGACTACAAGTTGAGAGGTGAATCCGAGAACTTGGACAATACCCAGAAAGTGAGATTAAGGAGGAGGGAAAAACAAGGAATCTTGGTCTCAGACAGCTGAATGATAGCGTAATTTCCTACACTTAATATATTATACCACAGAGTTTTCTAGTCCTCAGTTTGCTACTGTATGTATGCTAGAATGGGAGTGTGTTCAGGTCACTCCATCTTTTGCGTTGTTCACAGCAATGGAATGAGTTACCTCTTGCAATCTGGGTTCCAGAAGAATATGCTGGAGTTAAATAGTTTTATTCTAACGTCAGGAGAACATTACCAGACCCTTTGAGAAGTGCTTGATAGTTGTTGGTCATTAAATATTTGGACCCAGTTCCTTAGCTGATGTTAATTAACATAATTCCATTGAGTTCAGCAAAGCTATGCTGAATCTTTAATATGTAATATGATAAAATATGAAAGGGGAGTCAATAATGTCCCCTACACTTAGGTTTCTTGACACTTTCCATTTTGAAGGATTCCCACAATATTTTCTTTGAGAAGCCCTCATGCCTTTATTGTTTGTAGCAGGCCTTTGACATTCAGCAAGGGGTCTCCCCTGGAGCTACAGAAGTATCTTTTCTTTGTCCCACAAAATTCCATTAAGATCTGGCCAAGAGAAGCAGTTGCACACTGTTATTTTTCTCTACTCAGTGAAATTCCCCATGAAAATTTTGGCAGTTGGTCAAAAGCACTGACCAAGACCACATTCCAAGACCTGACTTACGCTGCAGCTCTTTTCACATCAAGCAGCACAAATGGTATTGTGAACACCGGTGAACTGCCAGAGCATTGAACAAAGGGCAAAGAAGGGGGGTGGGGGAGCAGAGTTGAAGGTTCAGGGTTCAAAGTATACAGACAGGGTAGAAGGAAAGGAATGTGTTCGCTGTTCATAAAATAACATGTTTTTAAGTTTTCTTTAAGCCCTTCTTCTCCCAAAGAACTAGTATGTTACCTATAAAACCTGAGGTTTCAGAACAGGAGTGCTCAACGTTTAGGCCCTGTGGGCCAGATGAACAGCCCAGAGCTAGTCTGTGGGCTGGATGGAGCCCTGTGTGCCACGATCAGGCCCTGGAGCCAGGCATTGCCCCTCCTTGCCCTCTGCACTAGAACTGGACCAGGGGGGAGGCGGGCGGGGAAAGAGGGCCTGGAATCACCCTCTTCAGCCGAGATTAGCCCCTGGGGACACTGGCACTGTCCCTTCTTTCCCCCCATGCACTGGGATTGGGCTCCAGAGGGCCAGACACCACCCCTTCCCACCGGGGTAGGTCCTCAGAGGCACCAGCACTGCCTCTGCACTCCAGGATTGAGTGCCGCAGGCCTGGTGCCACTCTCTTCTGCCCCCTCAGACAGGGATTGGACCCTGGAGCCCAGCAACAGTCCCATCTGGCCCTGCACGGGGCTGGAAATTTGCAAATGGGGAGGTTCCCCTGCCACCAAATTTCTGGACCCATGAGGAGCCCCACAGGCCAGATAACATGGCACATAGGCTGGATCTGGCCCACAGGCCAGGGGATGAGCACTACCAGACTGTTTTAGAACATTAGTTCTAATGCACAGTCAGGATTTAAGAGTTAATTTGGTTTCCTTGTATAAAAGCATATGGGACCGTCTTCTGCAACATGAATTCATACTATTTTTACCATTCAGTACACAGAACACACAAGGAGTTTGGAGGAGAGAGAGAATTAAAATTGTATAGGAAACTGTAAATCAAGCATTTTCTAAGTTTCAAATGCTTAACTACATTATTTTAAACATTATTTTATTTACATTTTATATACACACAGCACAGCAAAATAATTACAGATGATCAAAAACTATCAGATATTTCTCCCCCTATTTTGCATCATTTGGGGGAAAAAAACAACCAAAAATCCCACATTTTTCCATGTTTCCTTTTCTTTTTCTGGTTGAGAAAAAGTGAATAATGGCAATTTAGAGAGAAATAAACATTGCTTTTCAGTAGACGAAAGAGGATGAAAGTAAAAAAGGTTATGACAATTCTTTTTTTTCCCCTAGTATACCAACACTTTTTGAAAATTTTCAACAGAAATCGTATGCTAAAAACAAATATTTCCTTTAAAACTAAATAAAAGAAGAACTTGGTTTCTTTAGAACATTTTTGTGAAATATATATTTTACTAGCTGTAATAGAAATACTTACATACTTTTTACTTCTGTATCATTTCATTTGAGATACTCAAAGAGCTCTACAGCATAGAGTAAATTAAAATGAAGTTATCTGTGCTATGACTCTTGTTTCTGGAACAGGCAGATGGGGTTACAAGAGTTACCCTTAAGCCACCTTTTGGAGGTATGTCTAGAACCCTGCTTCAGTTAGCAGAGCTCCAGGATTCCATAACTTACACCCTGCTTCCATTGCCTGTTCAAGCCATGGAAATGCAAAGTATGTCTTGATTGTTTCAGCACCTTGCATTGGTGTCCTCCTTCCTTCATAATCCCCCAGTGCTGAAGGATGACAGGGATTTTGCATAGGACCACTTCACTAGCTTTCAACCGGACATTTTTCCACAGTAGGCCTTGCTATCAAGCAGATGGAGTACAGCAGAGAATCAGAACCTTGGAGAAGATGGTGGAGTGCTCCTGGATCGACTTCAGTGGTGCTGCTACACCTTGCATTCGTTGAGGATCTGCCTTCTTATATTTAAAAAGGCATGCATATCAGAAACCAATATACATTTATAATAGTATTGTATACACAGATTTCAATGTATGTGTACATACCACTTCTTTTTAGTCTATTCCAATATCTATATAGGAGGTTCCCTGATTGCCTACTTCAGCTTCCTCATGTTGCCTGGTAGAGTACTGTATGCAGAACTCACTCTAGAGTTGGAGCCAAGGACTCAATAATAATATAATTTATTATCCAGAGACCTGTTCAGTTTCATGGATGGTTTTATAGAATACAAAGGCAAACTTAAATTCAGCTTTCATTTGAAATGATATCTTTAGTGCTTGTCTTTTATCAGTACCAATCAAAGAGTTTACCAAGTGTGATTGTTTTGTGCGAGGAAATGGGTTGGCATGAGTTCTCCAAAGTGGGCAATTTGAGGGTCACTGTTAGTTTTTCTTTCTGCTATCTGACAAACTCACAAAGTAATGTTGGTTAAGGAAGTCTATATTTTGCCACGTAAAATTAGTTGAAGAAAAAACCCTTCTGTTCTCTTCTCACAGAGCTATTGAATGATGAATTCATTCAAGCACATTTCTATTGGCTACAGATCAAATGCAGTGAATGATTTCCTGCTACGCCAACAATGAAAGTTATTGTTAATTTTTCCTCTCAGAATCTGAACAATTGACCCTGTAAACAGGTGCTTCTGCAAATCCTAAGCAGATGGCAAGAACTTGACACACTGTTTTGTTAGAAGAAAAAATTTAGAGGCTTCACTTTAGAAACATACCAGAGTAATGACAATTGACTGAATCAGGATGAGGCATTATGTTCAGCATCAGTAGACAAAAATATTTTCAGCTTTGGACTAAGTAAATGAAATTCAGAAAAAAAAAATGGATTGACCATTCTCTGCCACTCTAAATACTGCTGGGCTAAATCTAAATATGTGGGCATACATATAGACATCACACAACTAAGTTTTTTATTGTGTACCCAAACAACGGGCACCTCTTGGGGTAACAAGGAACAATTGTCACAAACTGACAGAGGGCAGATTTAGGCTAGACATCAGGAAAAACTTCATGGTAAGGGTGGCCAGATTTTGGAATGGGCTTCCAGGGGAGGTGGTGCTCTCCCCTACCTTGGGGGTCTTTAAGAGAAGGCTGGATAGGCATCTGG
>NW_005841846.1:4884827-4888390 GCF_000455745.1 Alligator sinensis | reverse complement strand
ACTCTTTCCTGCCCAGGGCAGGGGGTCGGACTCGATGATTTGTTGAGGTCCTTTCCAACCCTAGCATCTATGAATCTATGAACAGTGCTTTCAACAATCCACATTGCCCTTCATAGGTGCAGCAAAAGTACAAATATCTCAAAGGTGTGGTGGTTGTGAACTATATTGACAGGACCATTCTTTTTGGATTCTTGCCTTTATCTTTGCAAAATCCATTCAAACAACAATCTGTGTTGAATCAGTTCCTCCCTTCTGTGTTATGTATACCTGGTTCTGTAAAAGGGGGTTAATTGTTCCTGGAACAGATGCATATTTGTAGAGTTTTATTTAGCTTTTCTTTTATCGATGCCTATGACAGCACTGAATTTCATATGGTTTGTATTGAATTCACACTGGTCTGTCATGAGTGAAAACATTTTGGTCTCCTCTTATCCTATCGTTCATGAGTTAAACAGTGAATAAACCATTGTGAAAAGTGAGGTTAAGTAGTTGTGGTTTTATTTCTCTCTCTTCAAACAGCTAGTGGAAGTTTCCCAATCACAGGCCCTGGTTCTCATGGGGGACATCAGTCACCCTGACATCTGCCAGGTGGGCAATACAATAGTGCACAGGCAATACAGGAAGTTTTTGGAAAGTGTTGGGGAGAACATCCTGGTGCAAGTATTGGAGACATCAACTAGGGGTCATACTCTTCTTGACCTGCTGCTCACAGAAAGGGAAAAGAATTGGTGGAGAATGAAGTAGTGGATGTCAACTTGGGCAACAGTGACCACAAGATGACTGAGTTCAGGATCCCAAGGAAAGTAGCAGAATAAGGACCCTGATTACAGAAAAAAAGACTCTGATTCACTCAGGGAACTGATGGGTAGGATCCACTGGGAGGCCAAGCTGAGAGTGAAGGTAGTCCAGAAGAGCTAGCTGTAATTTAAAGAAGCCTTACTGAGGGATCAGGAATGACCCATCCCAATGTGCAGAAAGACTTACAAGTATAGCAGAAGACCAGCTTGGCTTAGCAGGGAACTCTTCAGTGAGGTAAAATACAAAAAGGAAACTTACAAGAAGTGGAAACTTGGACAAACTACTAGGGAGAAGTACAAAAGTATTGCTCAGGCCAACAGGGATGAAATCAGGAAGGCCAAAGCACAACTGAAGTTAAAGCCAGCAAGGAATATGAAGGGTAAGAAGGGTTTTTACAAGTATGTCAGCAAAAAGAAGAAAATTGGGGAAAATATGGGTCCTTTACTAAATGGCAGGGCAACCTAGTGACAGATGATGCAGAAAAGGCTGAAGTACTCAACGCCTTCTTCACCCCAGTCTTCACAGGCAAGGTCTATCCCAGACTACTGCACCTGGCAGCAGTCTGGGGAGGAGCCAACAGTGGTGAAAGAACATGTTAGGAACTATTTAGAAAAGTCAGATCTTTTAGAAAAGCTGGTGCACCCGACAGTGCTAAGGAAGTTGGCCGATGTGATTGCAGAGCTTCTGGGCATCATCTTTGAAAATGCATGGTGATCAGGAGAGATCCCAGATGACTGTAAAAGGGAGAATATCGTGCCCATCTTTAAGAAAGAGAAGAAGGAGCACCTGGGGAACTATAGACCAGTCAGCCTCACCTCAGTCCCTGGAAAAATCATGGAGCAGGTCCTCAAGGAATTCATTTTAAGCACTTGGAGGAGACGGTTATTAGGAATAGTCAGCATGGATTCACCAAGGGCAAGTTATACCTTACCCACCCAATCGCGTTCTATGATGAGATGACTGGCTCTGTGAAAAGCAGTGGACATGATATACCTCGATTTAGCAAGGTTTTTGATATGGTCTCCCACAACATTCTCAGAAGAAAGCTAAGAAATATGGATTGAGTAAATGGACTTTAGGGTAGATATAACTGTTGGATGGTCAGGTTCAGGGGGGTAGTAATCAAATGGCTCACTGTCTAGTTGGCAGTTGCTATCAAGTGGAGTGCCCCAGGGGTTGGTTCTGGGGCTGGTTTTGTTCAAGGCCTCCATCAAAAACCTGGAAGATAGGATGGAGTGCACTCTCAGCAAGTTTCCAGATGACAGCAAGCTAGGAGGAGTAGTATATATGCTGCAGGGTAAGACTAGGATTTGGAGAGACCTAGACAAATTGGACAATTGGACCAAAAGAAATCTCAAGAGGTTCAATAAGGAGAAGTACAAAGTCCTGAATTTAGGAAGGAACAATCCCATGCACTGGTACAGGCTGAGGGCTGATTGGCTGGGCAGCAGCTCTGCAGAAAAGGACCTGGGGGTTACAATGGACAATAGGCTGATTATAAGCCAACAATGTACCTTTATTGCGAATAAGCCTGCTAGCAGCATACAGGGCTACATTCATAAGAATGTTGCCAGCAGATCAAGGGAAGTGATTATTTGGCCCTTCTATTTGGCACTGGTGAGGCCACTTCTGGAATAGTATGTCCAGTTTTGGGCTTCTCAATACAGAAAGGATGTGGAGAAATTGGTGAGAGTCCAGCAGAAAGCACCAAAGATGATTATGGGGTTGGGGCGCATTGTTTCTGAGGAGAGGATAAGGAAACTAGGCTTATTTAGTCTGGAGAAGAGAAAACAGAGGGGATTTAATAGCAGTCTTCAACTACCTGAAGGGTGGTTCCAAAGAGGATGGAGCAAGACTGTTTTCAGTGGTGGCAGAAGACATAACAAGGGGTAATGGCCTCAAGTTGCAGCAAGGGAAGCTCAGGTTAGATATTAGAAAAAAACTCTTTCATTGGGAAAGTAGTATAGCACTGGAACATACTACCTAGAGAGGTGGTGGAATCTCCATCCATAGAGGTTTTTAACATCCAGGTAGACAAAGCCTTGGCTTAACCAGTTGGGACTGGTCCTGCTTTGATCAGGGGGTTGGACTAGATGACCTCCTGAGGTCCCTTTCCAACTCTAATTTTCTATTATTTCATTCTCTACTTTCACAGAAAACTGAGCACAAGACTAAATGATGATTGATGCACATAGAATATGCTAACTGAAAGCTAAATCTTAGCAACCTCAGTACTAAAGATCTAGCATGGAGGCTGCAATAGATGTGTTCTACTGTAAGGTTGTCCCCTGTTGCAGAAAATGGGGGTGGTCTGTATTTCTTTTAAATCATTTTTTGTGTCAGTTGAAATGTCAATAGGAAGCAAGGTTGCTTACAGCCAGAAGACACTGCTGAGGGGAGGACTTGGACTACTTTGGTAAATAGCTCTTTAGTTGCAGGAACAAAGGGATTGTGGGGTTTTAACATGTCAGTGTGCCGATTTCCTCTCTAGATGTGAGATATCACAAAAAGATATGAGCCTAGTACTGTCACCAGCTAATGAAATTACTTCTCAGCTTAGGGTATAGAAGCTTTTGCCTTGAAACTGAAAACTAGAATTCTGTCTCCACTGAAACGCTGTGGTGACTGGGTTGCTACAGCAACATAACATGGATGCTATCTGAGAGGGTAATGGTGGGATGCCTCTGCTCAGAAGGTAACAGCAGTTTGTTCAACATGACTGCACACATCCTACCACACTCGGGTACCAGAAGGGATCATTGCTG
>NW_005841846.1:4878830-4884817 GCF_000455745.1 Alligator sinensis | reverse complement strand
AGCAGGAGACAACACAGGCCCCCATCTATGCAGTCATGGTTGGAAACACAGGATCTACCATGCCACAGATTGCCACACTGTGACTTGGCCTTAGTTCAGTATTTAATGTACCTATATTTTCTGTACCCTCTTCCTTTTTGTAAAGTCCTGGGTCCATTTCAGCTTGACCTACAGAGGTAAGGGAGATATGTATTAATTAGAAATGTTGTAAACTGCAATAAATTTAATTGTGCCCTGTGAATGCCCATATTTTATGGAACTTAGAGGAGCATGATATAGCACATAGGACTGTCCATGCATACTTCTTTTTAGCAGCACCATGTCTGCTCCCCAGCACAGACCTCAAGTAATCCTTACATATATCAGTTTCCCTGCCCCTACTCTGGATAGGATCAGAGACATGTGTAGCAGGCTTGCCTTTCGGTGCTTGGGTTGAGTCCCAGGCTTGAAATTTTGCTGTTTTCATTGGTGGAGCCCATCCACCAATCAGGAGGCAGCAAGAGGAGTTAAGTCACGCCCCTTTCCTAAAAGGACGGGGGGGAAGGAGCTCCCCCACCCCCGGACCTGATTGAAGACTGCAACACTCAGGTACAGAAGACTTGAGGGGGTGGAGCCCTGGAGACCATAAAGGGAGCAGCGTGTCTAGCATGAGGGGGACACATCTGGGACAGAGAAGAGCGGGGCTTAGAAGAGCTGAGGAGAGCTGCTCAGCAGGGTGAAGCAGTAGCCCAGAATTGCCCCTGGAGACTTCCATCAGCAGGGAATGGCAGATGGCTCCAGCAGCTAGGCTCTCGGTGTGCAGCACGGCACACTGTGTCCAGATCCTGGGAGCTGCGTAAGGCAGCTCAGATCTGCAACCTCTGGAGTGGAGCTAGAGACATGGTGCACAGGCTGGTGCATGGAGTAGGACCTTTGGAGTGCTTGGGTGGCTCAAGTCCTCAACCCCGCAGAACAAGGCTGGAAGCTCAGTGCAGGAGGTGCTGCACTGAGGGTCCAGAAGCGGACCAAGCCTGCTGCTGCATGAGGTGGCACAGGCCTCCAACCCATAACAGAAGGTTGAGTCCAGGGAGCCAGACAGTGCTCAGGCTACTGAGCCAGCAGACAGGGCTGAGCCAGAGGCCCCAGAAGTCCTGGATAGAGGAGCCCTCTTCCAGGGGACAGAGACCCCCCCAAAGCCCACCACAGGCCAGCGAGCAGCTTGGCGCAGAGGACAAGGGCCACCCTCCAGGCCTGGGAGCCACGAGTTGCTGGGAAAAGAAGATTCCCACAGGGGAGGGGGGAGTCCCCCCTGGTTAATTAAGGGCTCCTGAAAGTGGAGGTCCTACTGGGAGGGCCCCCCTAAAGTTACCAGCTTCCTTGTAAGGCTTGAGAAAAGCCCAAGGGCATTTGGGTTTCCCCTTGGGATTACGTTTATCTTCATAGTTCTTGCACTATAAAGTGTGTGTGTGTGTGTGTGTGTGTGTGTGTGTGTATATATATATATATAACATGAACAATACCCTCTGGGTAAATGCTATAAAACCTTACACCAGTGCTCCAGATACAGGTAAGTATTGTACATATGTTTATACCCATGTTTCTTTTCCTTGTGATAAGTAATGGCTTACCAAAAGCCTTGTTAAATAGCGATGAAACTTAGTGAGTATAGGAGCAGACAGAAGTGACAATTTTCACCTGATCTGGCTCCTGAAAGCACTCTACAGCTATGACCAAACAAGTGCATGGCTGCAGAATGCTTTAAAAGGGCCAGATCCCACTACAAATCTGAACCCTCATTGCTTGAAGGCTCAGATGAAAATGCTCCAAAATGAGAGGGCCTTCAATAGCTTTTGTCTGTGCACTCTGGGAGCAAGGCTAGGCCGATGCAGTTTAACCCTGCTGCCGGTGCTGTCTTCAGAATTGGGGGGGGGAAGAGGAGCAGAGGGAGTTCAGTCTGGGGTTTTTTTCAGCTTGTGCTGGAGAGCAGAGTAGGTGGATTGGAGGCCCCACTGAGATGGGGGGAGGGGGAACTCCAATCCACCCACCCACCCTCCAGCTAGGCATCCCCCAAAACAAGCTCCCTCCGCTTCCTTCTCCCTCCCCACCCCATTCTGAAAACAGCGTCAGGGCTGGGAGAGGGGAGGGGCATTGCTAGGAGGGAGTGGCTGCAGGCTTGTATCAGCTCTAAAACAGCAGCTCAGTCTTCCAACCACTGGGAGCCAACAGCAAATGTCTGTTGGGTTTGGGGAATCATTGTAACTCATGGCACTTCCTGCAAAGTGACATGAGTTACAACAGAGAGCTGCTCATCTGTCTGCTCCTTGTGTCCTCCAACAGTTGATACCATTGTGCTATTTTAGTGGGACTCAGTTCCAAGTTGAGGGTATATTCTGGAGAATGCTCTGAACTTGCTATATCTTGCCTTTGATCTCGTGTAATAGTTTCATAGAGTTCTGTATTGATAGTAACAGTAGAATATACTGGTACCTTTCTATGGTACCACTGAGCCTGTGTGCCACTTAGCCAACTCATAATGTGTTTCTGCTGAGAAAGATTGCTATAGCTCATAGTGCAGTCTGCTTCAGAACTGAAATAGAAATTTGCCTTTTCATCTTGCTGAGTCTTTATCAAGTCATCATACCTTCAAAGGTGTTTCAGGTTGAAAATGAAAGGCCAGCACTTAAGGATATAAAAATGAAGTTATTTTAGTCAGATACTTAGTGTTATGGGGACCTCACTTTCCTCAAATTTTCCATTCTCTTCCCTACAAATTGGGGATTTTTCATCTTAAGAAAATAAAAGGAGTCAAAGATTCTTGTATGCATTTTGTGTGTGCATATAATGAAGAGAAAAAAAAGTGCAAAATCCTTTTTCTCACAAAAAGTGTTTTTTATCATCTTCTTTTTCCATCTCCCTGTAGCTCCATAAGCATTAGGGATGGTCCAGACCACAACCCCAAATTTTTACAAAGTTTAGACCCAGATTGAACTATGCAATTGAAACTAATCTCTCTCTTTGGGCTACACAGACCAAAACACTACAGGATTACAATCAATGAATGCCCTGTTGCTTGCAAAAAAAAGTTGTGCCCTCTCTCAGCGCTGTAATTACAAGAAGAGCAGAAAATGAACTAAAGCGCTATACAATAAATGGGGAAATAATTGACAGGGATGAACTGCATACTATGTATTCCATTGTCACAAAACATTTCTCTCTATTTGTGGACACAAAGAGCACTGTTTAACTTGCAAACAGGACACTTCTATGGCTGGATTTAGTTACCAGTGTATCTGAGCCTTTATAGTTCTCCTGCATAAATCATTAGGATTATTTTTTAATGTAACCTAGATAAACAGAATGACACTATGCTGCAAGACAGTGAAGGTTGACTGACTATTGCATGAATACCTGTATTCATAAACTGTACAGATATCAAAACAGTTGTGCTTGTCGCTTCCTAAATATTTTCAAAGACAAACTTGGAAAGGTATGCATGAGAAACGTGTGCTGTGAAACCTGGGTAGTGCGTTCCCATAGCATTCCTACAATACCAAGGGAAGAAATATGCAAATCACTTGAAACCCAGACACTGTTGGGCACAGCTTACAAATTAGTCTTTTCTGCATAAATCCTAGCTCAATAGCTTAATTATTCAACTGTAGTTTTGTACTCCTGTTACAAAAGGAAGGAATTTCAAGCACATTGTTTGCGAGCTGCTTACAAGCCCTCCCCTATGAACCTTGGACCTTCCTCTTAGCACCGGCAAAGCAAGCAGAGAACATAGCATGGAGCAGTATGAAGCAATAGTTTTACAACGTTAATGAATAATATGATCATTTTATTAGAGAATTCTTCTGTGAAGTGTTTCCAGGAATTGTACTGTACATTTAAAAGAATGTATTTGTGCACACTGAAAGTTTTGTTTGTTTAATGGAAAAAGTCACTCTGGTGATATGCTTTGCCCTTTTTGTCTTTTCAGTATTTAACTGTTGTTGACATAAAACTTCTGTGGAATGGGGCACGGTAATCCTGGCAAAGACCAGCATTTTAACTACAAGTATTTTTAAAGCTCCAAGATCCTCCTGTATCCAGAAAATTCAGAAGTTGGGCCTCTCTCCTTAGTATCACTCTGAACTATGGAAAGAGTTCTGATATGTCCATATATGACCCCTGAATATTAATTTTATGTAACTGGAATAAAAAAAAAAAAGGCTGTGTATGTCTCTAATGTAATTATGAAATAATGCATTAGTCTTTCTTCCCATTCCCAGTGTATACTATACAATAGGAAAGCTACATGGCATATAGGGGATGGATAGTATACACAGTTGCAAAAAAGAGAAAGCAAAGTGAATTAAAATGAACATATTTCTTCTAAATATCCAAATATTTTTCTAAGGTGTTGACAACTTAGCAAAACTGGGGATGTAAGTTAAAACTGCTCATCCAAGCAGTTGTAAATTGGATGACTGGTACTTACTCAGCAAATCACTATGCTCTTAGTCTCACTGACCTTGTCAGTACTATAGAGGTTATAGAATCACATGGAGAAATTGCTCTTGAACAATGTCTCTGAGAAGTAGGTACAAACAGGCTTTTCTGTAACAGGAGGCATAATTATGTCCTCTGCATTTCAAAAGCACTCATTATGACTATGGGGTTGCCAACTTGCATGGTTTTACCATAAATCTCACAGAAATTCATGTTTTTCTTAAACAAATTCCAGCCTTGGAAGTCATGTTTATGTGACAATCTTAGCTTTCATTTTTGTAAAAGCTGTTAGCCCTTATGATTATAGAGAAGAGCTTGAAAATAGGAACTTCAATGGCCCCCAAAACCTGTAGACAAAAACACCCATCCCCCGAAAAACTAAGGACTTAAATTTTTGTTTTTTAAAGCCAAACGCATAATATTTGGGGGTGTAACTCATGTTTTTGAGTAGTCAGGATTGGCAGAACCATAGATGTTGCCAAGAAAATTATATCATCGTCCACTCCTGCAGTAGTTTCCAATGTTGACAGACGGAGAAAAGTCTTTTTTGCATCAATTTAACTTGCTTTAGAAACTTGTACCTTAAGTGCACTTCAAGGGACATATGCACTGCAGGTGGGACCCCCCGCAAACTTTTCAAGTTTTTTGTGTATATGTTTCATTTGAGTCTTAGTGATTCTTTTTATCCAGTGTTTTGGCGTTAACCGATCAAAAGTTGTGTGTGGAAATAACTTTACAAAAGCACCATAACTGGCTCATTAGTTTATTTCTGAAGGAGGGGCTAGCAGAATTATCTGTAATCTGAATATCTAAAATCTGACAATATTTATTTTCACCTGAAGTAGAGTATTGGCATTAAGAGCCAAGGACAATGAAAGCCCAAACAATGCAGCTAGAAGTAGCCTCAAGCCTAGAAGCAACCTCCTCACAGCCTAGGAGCTTTAAAATCAACCTACTCTGGTGGCTATCCCATATGATAGCCATTAAGGGTATATAAATACATTCAGGGAGGTTAGTGGGAAGATAGAACGAGTTGAAAATGGATCCAAGGCAAGTCAGGATAGAGGGAAGCAAGCAGGCTTAGGGAAGGGATTGGGGGTAGCTGGTATCTGTGGGACAAATTGAGGGGGACAAAGAGTCTGCATGGTGAAATCTGGGGGCAAGTGGTGTCCACAGGGTGTTGGAACTTGTGGGGTCTGTAGGGCTCTCTCCTAGGCTTGTGCAAAGCAGTTAGTATTCACTTCAGATTCAGCTGATTCGGGGGACAGTGATTTGAATCACTGTCAACTGAATCTCCAAATCACACAGGCCCCATCCCCTGCCTGCTCAACAGCTGCCCCACCCGCCCCAGCTCCCGGGTCTTTGAAAGAAAAAAAAAAAGCCCTGAATCACCAGCTCCTGCCCAGCAGGGAGGGTGATTCTAGCTGCCCCCCCCACTGCCCCATGCCACATGGGGGGCTCTGCATGAGACCCCTGAGCCCCGAAGGTTGCTGCAGCAGCTGGTGAGTCGGGGGGGG